>NC_134495.1:32839906-33117406 GCF_040206685.1 Ascaphus truei
CAGTCAATGTGCCTCCCCCAAAAAACAAAAAAACACATCCAATGAAGAAACCTGTAAAAAGAGACATTACAAACATTCAATATATTACTTACCATTAGAAGCGGTGGCCCTCCGATTCCCGGGGTAACAGGAAGCTCATGTACATTGAAGGCCTCCAACAGCATCCGATGCCATCCGCCATGAAGATCCAGATCAGGTACCCAAATCTTCTTTCTTCTTTAATCACCTTCTTCTATCTTCATCTGTCACCATTTCTTGATCTTCTTTATCTTCTATCTTCATCTGTCAATCCAAAAAACCCCATGGTAAATCCCAACCATGTTGTCTCGTCGTCTTCTTGGGCTCAAATGAGGCGTCACGGCATTAAATAGGGCTTGTGACGTCACATTTAGCCTCAAAATGGTTAACAGCCACCTGATTGGCTGTTCAAACCATGTTCAGACTTTAATTATTTTTTACATGATGTTACTTAAAGGGAATGATGCCAGCCAATCAGAATGGCTGTGCTTCATTTGCCTTTAAGATGACTTCACTAAATCCAAGATGGCCGGCATCACATGGTATTTCAGCCAATCAGAGTGTGGAATTGGTTCCCACGATCTGATTGGCTGAAATACCATGTGACGCCGGCTTCGTCATGTCATCTTAAAGGCAAATGAAGCACAGCCATTCTGATTGGCTGGCATAATTTCCTTTAAGTGATGTCATGTAAAAAAAAATTTTTTAAAGTCGGAACATGGTTTGAACAGCCAATCAGGTGGCTGTTAACCATTTTGAGGCTAAATGTGATGTCAGAAGCCCTATTTAAGGCCGTGACGCCTCATTTGAGCCCAAGACGATGACGAGACAACATCGGTTAGGATTTACCATGGGTTCTTTTTGGATTGACAGATGAAGACAGAAGATAAAGAAGATCAAGAAATGGTGACAGATGAAGATAGAAGAAGGTGATTAAAGAAAGAAAAAAGGAGATTTGGGTACCTGATTCGGATCTTCATGGATAATAGTTATTTTGCACATTATTGTACTGTATGTGTTAGGGGGGTGTATTTAGTTAGAAATAATGTTTAGTATTTTTGTAGGCACAACATTGGTACCACAGGCCCGCGGGGACCCCGGGACGGCCGTGGGTTCAGCCGGGGACACCCACGCGACCCCCGGCCTCCCTCGGGGACACCCGCCGAGTCAGCCGGGGACACCCGCCGGCCTATTGTATGGGTGTTGCGCATACAAAAATGTAAAGCAAGAAATTTTTCAAAGTCCAGCTTTTTTTGCGTCTACCTTGAGCTGACGTGTTCTTTTGAACGTAACTTTTGCGTACGCTAAGGTTGCATTGCTTAATGCATCCCGCTTAAGTGCAGAATTTAACACAAACAGGGTAACGAACGAGCAAAGTTGGACTTAGAAAAATTTCCTGAAAAAAGTCAGTTTTAGAGCGCAAAGTGCCTGTTTGCGTGGCTTACTGCATCGTGTTCAGCGCAACATCCCGTTCTAAGAGCACTTTGCGCTCTAAAAACGACTTAACGGAGCTTAGTGCATGACCCCCTTAGTTTTCTATTTGTGACAAAACTAGACCATCTGGTGTTCATGGCGCAAATTGAAATCAACTGTGCAGTGCAAGTGCAAAAATACCCAGTGAATATATTCAAACACGGATCACACTTATACTGTTACTCTATAGACTGGAATCCTCTGGGTTTGGGGACTCCTTGTAGACCTCATATGGAGAAGAAGACACAAATGCAAAAAATATGCAGTGCATTAACGTTTTACTTATATAACAGATAACACACGCTTTCCCCGCTGGAAAAAAGCAAGGGGCGGCTCTGGGCGCACTCCAACCCTCTGTCGGATCAGCACGGTCTCCCTGGTCCACGACTCTCACTCGTGTCTGGGTATCCCTCAGCTTGCTGCACGCGTCACTCGCATCAACCGCCTCACTCAATCAGATTCTCCACAGAGCTGTTTTCAGGGTTGGTACGGTGGCTATCACTGATTTCAAAAACCCAAATTCGCAAATTGATTTATTATGGGAGGAGTATATAATTAGGGGTGCAGACTCATCTAAGCAATTGTGTTATAGACAGGGTTTGGCTGTTGGTTGGTTAGTCCTCGTTAGTTGATGTACTATAGGTCAAACATTTATATATTGATGCATTATTTACTTAATAAAACTTGTATCTTACCCATTAACTATGTAACTGACTGGACTGACTCCTATTTATGTGTGTCCAGTTCACTCTGTTGTTGGTGCCTGGCCTCAGTGGCCTGAGATCTTCTCCTTTACTTTCTCGGTCTCTAATACTGTTTATACATGATATACTGTAGCACATTATGTATTCCAGACTGCACATCTCAGCACAAAACTATTGCTGCCATGCTACTATACTTATTTGCTTTAACCTCACTTCTTTTCAAAATACGCACTTCTTTCTACCAGCCTCCTTATGTCTCTAACTCTATTCATATATCTCCATCTTTCCTTCCTTCACCACTTCTCAATTCACATGAACGCCCTTCTTACTTGCACCCTCTGACATTACACAGCTATAGCTCCTGCAGTAAAACTTACCCCTACAAATCATCCTCACACGTTTTCTTTCTATCCATGCTTCTCCTCCTTCATTCTGGGGATATCTATCCCAATCCTGGTCACTGCCTTATTTATGTATGCTCTCCTCCTCGCCTTCCACAAACAACTTCTACTCCTTCTGGTGTCAATCCCTCTAACTTCATACCTATCCCCTGTCAACCTCCCTCCCTTTGTGCTGTGCCCTTTGGAATACATGCTCCCTTTCTAATAAGTTCCTCTCTGTGCATGACTTCTTTTCTCTCTCACTCTCTGCTCTTATTTGCTATAACTGAGACTTGGCTCACTCAGTCTGACTCTGCTCCGGAAGCCCTCTCTTATGGTGGCCTTTCTTTCTCTCACACTCCACGCCCTGATGGCAGAGGTGGAGGTGTTGGGCTCCTGCTCTCCTCTATCTGCCAATACCGTACCCTTCCTATTCCTCCCTCTCTTGTTTTTCCCTCCTTTGAGGCTCACACTGTCCAGCTTTTATCTCCTCTCCCTGTCCACGTAGTTGTCATCTATCGCCTACCTTCTTCTACGCATCCAATTGTGTCTTTCTCTCTCAATTTGAATCCTGACTCTCTTTCTTTCTCTTCTCAGACTCCTCTGTTCTTCTCCTTGGGGTTTTCAACTGCCATATTGATGACCCCTCTCTCCCTTGGGCTTCCCGCTTCTCTCTCTAACCTCTTCTTTTGGCCTTCAACAAGGGACTGCAGCCAGCACCCACAAGGATGGCCACTCCCTAGACCTGGTTTTCACTAAAAACATTTCTCTCTCTGATTTGTCCGTTTCCCCTTTTCTTCTCTCTGACCATCACCTCCTCTCATTTTCTCTCTCTCACTTCTCCCCTTCTCAACCTCCATCTATCCCTTGTCTCTGCAGAGACCTGCACTCTGCAGAGACCTCTCAGCTCTGCTCCAGACCCTGACAACCTGGTCAGGAACTATAACTCTGCCCTATCCTCCTCTCTTGATCTACATGCCCTGTTTTCTCTCTGCTACTCTCGCCCTTTGAGCACCAGACCCTGGCTACCCCAGGGCTCTGTCCTGAGAACCCTTCTCTTTTCTCTTTACACACTCTTTCTAGGTGACCTAATCACATCTCTTGGGTTCAAATATCACCTCTATGCTGATGACGCACAAATTTACTTTTCTGTCCCTGACCTTAGACCTGCTGTACAGACTAAAGTTTCTGAATGTCTCTCGCCTATATCATCCTGGATGGCCCTCCACCGACTTAAACTTAACATGGCTAAAACATAGCTCCTTATACTTCCTCCCAAACCTGGCCCTATTTCCTCCTTTCACATTACTGTTGGAAGTACTATCATTCCCCCAGTAGCCCAAGCACGTTGCCTAGGGGTCACACTCGACTCCTCTCTCACATTCTCTTCTCACGTTCAAAAGGTAGCAAAAAAACTATAGTTTTTTCCTCCTTAATTTACCAAGTTATGCCCTTTCCTCTGTTGCTCGACTGCAAAAACTCTGACTCAGGCCCTCATTCTCTCCCATCTTGACTACTGTAACCTCCTGCTGTCTGGCCTTCCAGCCTCTCACCTGCCTCCTCAACAATCTATCCTAAACACTGCTGCCAGAATCACTCTACTTTTCCCCAAATCTGTCTCAGTGTCTCCCCTGCTGAAATCACTCTCCTGGCTTCCTATCAAATCCCATACCACACACTCAATTCTCCTCCTCACTTTTAAAGCTTTCCACTCTTCTACTGTACTTCTCCTTACATCATAGTCCTAATTTCTCGCTATACACCATCCCAACCCTTGCGTTCTGCTCCAGGATGTCTTCTCTCTACCCCTTTTGTATCTAAAGCCCTCTCCCGCCTTAAACCCTTCTCACTGACTGCCCCACACCTCTGGAATGCCATTCCCCTCAAAATCCGACTAGCACCCTATCTATCCACATTTAAGACCCACCTCAAAACACACCTGCTTAAGGAAGCATATGAGTAGCTCCATGACTGATAGCACCTCATACAGTATATTAACCTTGGTCCCTTGCAGACGCACTTACCAGAACACCCTCCTACTGACTCTGTACGTTATTCCTACCAACAAATTAGAGTGTAAGATCTTCTGAGCAGGGACTCCTTTTCCTAAATGTTACTTTTATGTCTGAAGCACTTCTACCCTTCATGTTATTTATATTATTTGTTATGTATATGATTGTCACATATATTACTGCTGTGAAGCGCTATGTACATTAATGGCGCTATATAAATAAAGACATACATATATATATATATATATATATATATATATATATATATATATATATAGTATGTATTGTATGTCTTTATTTATATAGCGCCATGTGACATAGTCCCAGGATAGTGTTCAGCTTTCTGTCTGATTTATAGACGAAAGTGCAGGCGTAATGTGGAAGTGATCCGCTCCACAGATTCACAGTCACTAAGGCTAGTGGATAGGAAATCCATGATGTACAGAAAAGCCCGGGCGCTACCTTAAATTGAATAGTTATGGGCTGATATAATTCTTGTAATTTAACAATACAACCTTAAAGAGTACTTAAAGGTCCCCTCTACTTCCGAAACTCTTCCCGCTGCTCAAAACCCCAAAAAGGACCTATCCAGGATCCTTGGTAATACAGGAAAACAGACAAAAAATGGGGGAGCACAGGTTGAGGGACTATACAGACATGTGATAAACTGCAATGGTATATAACTGTGATGTGAAATGAGGTGTAAAATAACATAAACACTTACACGGCGTTGTGTAAATGCTTTCACATCAAGGTATCTTTACTCTAGGTGTTTTCTTTTCTGTGTTCTTTCTGCTTGTGCTTTTCTTCTCCTCTGGTGTGCAGTAAAGCGTCTCTGGTCTTCTCCACAGGGATGGGTTGTGATGTTGTCCTCAGAGTTAAATGAAATGAAAACAAATGAATAAGGGACAAGACAGAATATATAAAATATATGTCTGGGGTAGACAACTGTATCTAAATCAGAAAAGCAGAGGAATACTGCATCCACTCACACGGGCAAGCGTGAGTGATCTCTGGAGGGAGGTGTCTTTGATGGCACCTCACTGCAGGGCCCCCACGTGCCCCACCGGTTCTTCGCACCAAACAATAGGGGAAAAGGGGTGAAGGGGCGAAGGTGGGTTAAAATGTAACCGCGTAAAGTTAACAATAGACTCACACGGCCAAGTGTGAGTATGGACTCAAATTGGTATCTCTTCTCCCCTCTCTGGAGCGTCAAATTCAAACCTTCAACTGATGTTGTTAAAATCACTCAAATAGTGCCTGGTTCACACGATAGTACACAAGGGTACAAGGGTGAAAAAACGTGATATTTATTGACACCAACAGGACAAAGTCCCAACACAACATTAAAAAAGCACTTAGTCAAAATGACATAAGAGCTGAATAGGCAGCCAGTCTATCAGAAAATGTTCGTGCAGGATACTCAAGTGCGCAGCTAACTCTCCGCGTCCGGGTGGTATGCTTTGCTCCTGCTTCCTGCTTCTGACGGTGGCTGAAGTGGTAAAAAAGTACTCAGGGATAGTAGCAACGCGTTTTGCCCTTCTTGGGCTTCCTCAGGCTCCGGAGCCTGAGGAAGCCCAAGAAGGGCGAAACGCGTTGCTACTATCCCTGAGTACTTTTTTACCACTTCAGCCACCGTCAGAAGCAGGAAGCAGGAGCAAAGCATACCACCCGGACGCGGAGAGTTAGCTGCGCACTTGAGTATCCTGCACGAACATTTTCTGATAGACTGGCTGCCTATTCAGCTCTTAAGTCATTTTGACTAAGTGCTTTTTTAATGTTGTGTTGGGACTTTGTCCTGTTGGTGTCAATAAATATCACGTTTTTTCACCCTTGTACCCTTGTGTACTATCGTGTGAACCGGGCACTATTTGAGTGATTTTAACAACATCAGTTGAAGGTTTGAATTTGACGCTCCAGAGAGGGGAGAAGAGATACCAATTTGAGTCCATACTCACACTTGGCCGTGTGAGTCTATTATTAACCTTACGGGGTTACATTTTAACCCACCTTCGCCCCTTCACCCCTTTTCCCCTATTGTTTGGTGCGAAGAACCGGTGGGGCACGTGGGGGCCCTGCAGTGAGGTGCCATCAAAGACACCTCCCTCCAGAGATCACTCACGCTTGCCCGTGTGAGTGGATGCAGTATTCCTCTGCTTTTCTGATTTAGATACAGTTGTCTACCCCAGACATATATTTTATATATTCTGTCTTGTCCCTTATTCATTTGTTTTCATTTCATTTAACTCTGAGAACAACATCACAACCCATCCCCGTGGAGAAGACCAGAGACGCTTTACTGCACACCAGAGGAGAAGAAAAGCACAAGCAGAAAGAACACAGAAAAGAAAACACCTAGAGTAAAGATACCTTGATGTGAAAGCATTTACACAAGGCCGTGTAAGTGTTTATGTTATTTTACACCTCATTTCACATCACAGTTTTATACTATTGCAGTTTATCACACGTCTGTATAGTCCCTCAACCTGTGCTCCCCCATTTTTTGTCTGTTTTCCTGGATAGGAAATCCATACCAGACTTTACACAGCTTCTGGTTTCCCTCACTTGCTCTACTAATTGAGAAACAGGAATATAGTGCAGTTAGTTTGGCTGTTTCAGTCTCTCTTAGAGCCTGGAGGCTGGGAGGGCACTGCTCCCCAGGATCCAGTTTGGGGTAGACGGCTTCCCCCCCATGTTGCAGCAACTGAGGATCTATTGGGACGCTGTCCCATCTGACAGTTAAGGACTCAATGTTATCTCTGTGTGTTATTTAAAGTTGGTAACTGGCTTAGCCAGCCAATATTGCAGATAGTGATATGCATCTGAGTTGGACTCCTGACAGGAGTAGATGTTTCCTTTTATGATTTTGTTTGTTCATAATGTGACAGTGTTTAAAATGTTTTGTGTCACTAATGGAGAAATAAACTGCTAAAGGTTGAGGGCTGACTGCCCCTTGTGTGTATACACGTGTTTGTCCCCCTTTTCTACAAATTAAAACCTACAAGACAGTGTTGCGAAGAGCCTGGGCAAACAGCAGCGCTACATAAATGGAGCCGTTTGTCACATATGGTGGAAAGTATGGGCAGACAAAAAAAATAAGTGCATGCCCATAGTGTATTACCATTTAATACAATACCTAGATTGGAGTAACCTTTAAAATGCACACTCACAAACATTACTGATAAAATCGCAGTGTGGAAAACCTGTCAACAGGTGCGACTAGCTGCTGGGCTGTGAAGCAGGAGATCAGATGAGACATCTCACCACCATGACAACAGACAGGGACGAGCTCCGTCGAGTCCACTCTGGGTGTAGTTCAGATGTCCAGGGATAGAGGTTGTAAATTTAATGTGTCGGCAAACAGATGGATTCAAAAGTCCCTGGTATAGTCCGCAATCAATGGGTGGGGCTGAATGCAGGACGTCAGAGTGACGTGACTGCTGGAGCATCCAATGAGAAAGGTGTATATATATATATATATATATATATATATATATATATATATATATATATATATATATATATATATATACACATATATATATACACAGTGGTGTGAAAATGAAAGTACACCCTCTTTGAATTATATGGTATTACATATCAGGACATAATAACAATCATCTGTTCTTTAGCAGGTCTTAAAATTAGGTAAATACAACCTCAGATGAACAACAACACATGAAATATTACACCTTGTCATGACACTGGAGAATAGAGAAGTAGGAGTAACAGGAAATATGTTAGAGAAGTAGGAGTTACAGGAAACATGTCAGTCGATGTCTTAAAATAAGCTGTCTCCTCGAAAAAGGGAAGTGAATGTAGAGATGTCAGTAAACCTGTTATCCAGTTCATCTAACATTTAACAGTACTGTAGGTGAAGGTTTATACGATGTGTGCCTGTGCAAGACAAGTATATCATGTGAGCAGTGACAGGATGCAAGGGACGGGGGTGATAAAGATGGTATATATGGTAATATTAGGATTTCAAAGTCACCTGACACTTTTGACTTTGCATATGCTTATAAATGAACACTGATTTGTTTGTGTGATGTGGCACATCTCATGCAAGAGTTTGCTGTTATACAGAATTCTTCCATCAATAAATGTATCTTTTCACTTCAACGTCCTGGACCTGAGTAATGAGAAATTTGTCTCCTAACAGTTTGGTGTTGAAGTGGGATGCCTTTGAGGGTCACCTCACTGGTAAGTACAATTTTTGAATGACTTACCTGAGAGGGAAGTGCCCAACAAAAGCTAAACCCTAGAGTGGGAGTTGAGGGGGGATTTTAATGAAAAGGTGCCAGCACAGAGTAGCCTAGGCGAGAGACACAATAGGCAGAAGAGGGATATGTAAAAATGTAAAGGACCATGTAAGGGAGTGAAGGAGTTAACTCGATCCCCCTGCAAGGATAAGGAAGCTACACACTGGGGTCAGGTTTCCTGTCTGAGCAGTTTTCGAATTAACTCCTGATTGAACAGGGTTTAAAAGGCAGGAAGTAACTGCTTGTCAGAGTCCCTGTTATTCTTCCTGCTCTGCAAGAGAGGAGGGTCCAAAGTATTGCCTGGGACCCTGCAGGGATTCACACCCAGCAACAACTGAGTTCCAGCCCGCAGGGACACAGGCCTCTTGTTTACCAGAGGGATTTGCCAGGGAAAAGTGTGGACCTCAAAGCCCAACACCACAGAGAAGCCTGCCCAAAATAGGTTAAGACTGGACCTGGGAGCAGCAAGACTGCAATGCCTGTATTTGACATTCACCTGGAGAAACTGTACTGTAGATGCAGGACCAGCACACCCAGATATGGACTGTAATATTGTTCCCTGATATTGTGTTGTATGTTTTGGGGCTGGTAACTGGGCTAGCTAGCGAGCCAAGTAGCGAGGGCCTGTACTGTTTATTAAGTCTCCCAAACTGGAGTAGCTTTCTTTTTATGCTTTGTATTTTGCCTTAAAGGGACAGTGTGCCCAATTTTTTGTTGTGTTTGTGGAGAAAAAAACCACTCAACGTTTCGGTACCGCCTACAATGCATTGTGTGGACTCTTAATTGACCTCGGCTACAGGTCGCTCCATCACAGACCACCATAAAAGGGAAAACAAGGGAGAAATTACATCCTGTCCTGATTTTACTACCTTACACAATTTAGTGTCATCAACAATGATGGAGACTTAGCGCTCTACTGTACTGTATCTCAACCTCAATCTCATTAATAAACAAGTTAAAAAGCAGTGGTTTAAGTATCGTTCCTTGAGGTACTCCATTTAAAAATTTAGCCCAATCTGTAAAGGTTCCATTTATGAATGTGTTCTATCCTTCTACCAGATTTCAATCCAACAACAAAGAAAACCCTCTGTGCATGTCAGCTCTCATCCAATCTTGTACAGTCAAAGTATCCAAATTAGCTGTACTTCCTCTTGCTGACTGCCTCCTGTGAAGCGATCCACTCAACATGCTTGGGAACAAAGCATGGAAGAAAGGAGACAGGTGCACAGAGGGAAGTAAAATACAGCTTATCCCCATTATAACGCAGTCCTCAGGGCCATCCGATCAGACCGCGTTATAACCGGGGTCGCGCTAATTTTAAAATAAAATGGCCGTTGTGATCAGGGACTCCGCACCCGCCGAAGTCAGAGAGCTGGGATAACAGCGTCGCAGTGGCAGCCCCCACCCCCACAGTAGCACTTATGATCTGCAACAGCAGTTAATCTGTGCAGAGAAGCTGCGAGTCGCGGGGGGGGGAGCGGATGTATGTCAGCTGTCTCTGAGTCCCCCGGCCAGGGACCAGCTCTCTTCTATCCTCCCTCACAGCAGTACTTGCCCAGCATCTGCAGCAGCTGATTTAGGCAGAGAAGCTGTGAGCCTGCGGAGAGGGGGGCGGGGGCAAGAGAGCTCACGCAGCCTTTGCTGGGATGTCAGCTGTCTCTGAGTCCCCCGGCCATGGACCAGCTCCCTTCTATCGCAATGGCAACTCCCTGCAGCAAAAGACCAGCTTGCAGTTATGCATATATGATATATTACTCAATTGAAGTCGGGACAGATAAGAGAGCAACTCTATCCAAGATCTATTAGTATGTCATTGACGAGTACAAATACTAAAAAAAATCAACAAACCAGGAAGGGTGGAAAAATTCATTAGACACAACTTAAGTTTGAATAATTGCTTTATTAGAACACCTCTACATCCTGGCAAGAAGGGAGGTTGCTGCACCCATACTGGGTGGGTATGCTCGATCATGGCAACTTCTGAAGGAGAAAGATATTGATGTGGACCAAGAGATTGAATAATAGACTTTCACGAGCAAGTCCCTCCAATCTCCCACCACTCAGTTATCAGCTCAAGCCTGTGCCTGCTTCAATACCAATACCAGTACGTGTCAACCAACACTGAAAAACAGATGAGCTAACATCCCAGCTATTTGACCCAACCAGAGTACCAGCCTCAACCTGATTATCTGTCTCCATATGGCTACCTATACCATTACCAGCACAGACCACGCAACTGCTCCAACGCGATGAACCCGCATCACAATTACATGATCAACTTGAGCAGCTACGCAGAGCACACCCCTGGCATCAACAGTGTTTCACTGCCATCCAGTTGCGAAGGTTTATAATTAAGGTAAATATACTGTAACTGTCATTCCCAGTGACACACATATACATGCCATGCCCTGTAGATACATAGGTGTACATTAACGCATGCACACATAGTGGCGCTTTTCACGCATGCGTACTGTTCTTAAAGCAGTTCATAATTATTTATTCATATTGTAGTTTACAGTAAAGCAGATTATTTCACAATTATTTTACAGAAATCAACGCGTCTAATAGACAGCCGCAAGAAAATGTTGAACTAATCTAAAACAATTATTATGAGGACACTTTTATACTATATTTTTTACTTTAATTTTCGCATTTCACTTTTTTACTTTTCTACTACTGCTACATTGGCAACCAACACTACATTGCAAATGCTACTGTATGCACATTGACTCATTTTTAAACATGGGTATGGTTGATTTTTTTTTCATTTTAATTTTAATACGTTTTTATATCAAGCATCATAGGCACATAGCCATAGAAATATTGTATACCGTGCACTGTTAAACTGTAATAAAATGCAACACATTACCAAAAGGAGGTGACTGTTTTCTTGTGTAAGACAGGCACAGTATCACAATTTTTCGCCGTTCGAATTGGTGCTGGGGAAAAGAATTTGCTATTTGCACAGACTACACAGAGCCCTTCCACCCTTCCCCACTTTGCTACTGGCAAGCTTTAACGACTCTCCCGGGCCAAAAGGGTTCTCTCTCCATTCAGTCTGTCTTTGTCTCACAGTGCTAGCAAAACGCGGCTCTGCCCATTCAATTCCATTTTTTCATTGAATGACACGCTTAGCCCAATCGTTCCACACCCACCCATGTGCAAATAGACAAAGGGCACAAGCCCTGCAGCTACAGTAGCTTTTCAGCAACGTGGTGTCAAAGGCGACAATTGGTTGAAAATAATTTTTAAAACGGAGAATAATTTTGGACACATAGAGAAATCATATATAAATAATAAGAAGGCATATACATTATTTACACACTTTTGTACCAGTGGCAAATGCACTCAATTAAAGGGTGACAACCAACACTGCATTGCAAATGCTACTGTACTATATACAGGTGCAACTGTCTGTTTTGTTCCTCTTGCCTTGCGAGTTCTACATGGCATCCTCTCCCGTGCTGCGAAATTCCAGCGGCCAGGCTAATTTCCCATCAGATTAACACAGCGGGGTTCCCTGTGTTTGAATGGGACCCGCCCTGTGTGAATCCTAACGAGTTCCCCTGTCTATAAGAGATGCGCAAACAGAGAAAGACTGAATCAGTCACTCTACCTGCGCGCCTCTAACAGGTGATCTCTGGGCTTTTATTTTATTTTAATAACATATTATTGTAGCAGCGGGTCTTCCGGAGCTTAACCGCGTTGCTTTCAGGTCCGGGGACACCCTGCTTCCCGAGTTACAGGCCCTGTTATGGGGTGCCGGTATCCCAGCGGCCATGTTTAAATTCTCCCGTTTCCACTTGATTGTAACTCGGGAAGCAGCGGGTCCCCGAGGCTAACATTAATGCGGTTCAGCTCCGGAGACCCCCTGCTTCAATACAGTGCTCTCAAAATAACAGACAGCAGGTGCAACCCATTAGGATTCACACAGCACGAGTCCCATTCAGACGCAAGGACCCCCGCTGTGTTAATCCCGATGGGCCGTTAAGTCTCCCCACTGGGACTCCTCGAGCACAGATGAAGAAAAAACGGTGCCGCAACGTATTTCAGGCTGGCAGAGCGACCAACCACAATGCTGCTTCTGTGTAAAATAAACATAGCTGAAAGCAGGTATTTTCGGGCATGTATGTGCCATCTTAAACACGAACTGACACAAATGTGTTTAATGCATTGTCTTTTGAGTAAAGTGTGAACATTCTACTCTTGATGAAAAGCACAAAGTCATATTAAACAAAGAAAGGCAGTGTTTAAAGTGGGACATTTCAACATTGTATCTTGTTATGAAACACGTGTAAAGTTATTGGCATGCTTGGTCAAAGATACTGTATAATCTGTACACTCTGCACGTTACCTGCAATAAATGCCATAAATGATCCACTTTACAGATGTAGCAAGATTTACTCTACTGTTTTTGGTGCTGCAAAAAATACAAGTTTAAATCCCTGGTATTTTTTGCAATTTGCAGCTCCCTTGCGGCTCCCTTACCGCTACTATCGTAGGCAAAGATATTCAGTGTGCCATCTGCCGGACGCTCGTACTGAATTTCAATTACATAAATAACCCCAACAATAATTCTGACGGCAGACCGAAGCTGAGCTGCGGACAAGCCGCGGTGAACCAAGTGCTCACACAGCTGTAATCTCACACCCGCTGCGGATACAGGGACAGTACGTCAAGGCTACGTCTGTGCATTGCCAACTTGTAGGCACCAAGCAAGAGTCCCTTTGGATTCATAGGCATTTACATACAGTATCAACACAGGAAAACTTGTTTTGATGTACTACACCATTGTGCATTATATACTATAACAACCTTTCACCAGTTTCTTACACCTGGTGCAGATATATTAACAATAAAGTTTATGCCTCTTCAGATCTAGTAGATTTGTTTATGCATATTCAAGGGAGATAAAGTGGTGGAGAGAATCACAATTTGATACAGTACATCGCCTTATAATATTGCATCATGTAACGCCTTCCTACAGTATTTCCCACTTTGACACATCATTTGGCTAGAGCACACGGGCCAAAAACTGAAGCAAAGACCATGGTACACCAATACTAAGAGGTGCAGTCTCTTATTGCACCAAACGTGCTCCAAAATTGTATTAGTTTGTAGACCCCTTCAAATTTAGAATCATAGATCAAACTGAGTTCTGGCATTTATGTGTATACAGTATGATACTATATATTCAGCTAGGACAGGAACTGCACTGGGATTCAGTTTGTATACTTAAAGAGAGATTTTGGAACTTATTGGAGTTATTTTTGTTGTCACAGCCCCAAATTTAGAGTAACATTTACTCTGAAATAGTACTTGTGCCTGCACAAGCAGACATGCTTCCACTAGTAGTTCAAGGGTTTGCTGCAACCTTTACAATGGCTTTGCATTTACAGTATAGTCTTCCCACCATGACATACTTGTAAGGATGTGCACATATATAAAGGTTCCGTGCTGTCAATCACCTAGGCAGCGCCATATTGTCCCTGTTTTGCCAGCAAGGTCACTGCGTACAAGTTGGGCTGCGCATGCACGAGAGAAGCGCGCGAAGGGTAACCAATCTGTAGAGACTTGGAGGAGGTTTGAACTCTGAACTCCGAACTGTGAGAGGGTCAGCTGAGGCTGAGGACCAATCGGATTCGAGACTTTGTATAGAGGAACCGGATGCGTGTGGGCGGTGGGTCAGAGCAGAGAGGGAGGTGAAGGAGGAGGTTGGCGGAACCTCATGTGCGCGAGCGGAGGGTCAGTGACCCGTCCGCTTAGGTGAAAGGTATTCCCCCGGCCCGAGGAGTATTCCCCTGTCATCGTAGGGTGCTGTTTTGTAAGGGCGGCCCTAGGTGGTAGGGACATTTCCCATTAGTGTGGTTTTGGCTGCGGAGCTGCGGCCGCCATCTTGGATTGGATACAGACGGCGCTGCAGCAAGGAGTGACGGCGAAAGGCTGGAGCAACGCTAGGACCCTGCGTGGAGTGTGATGGTCATCGCAGTGACCGGAAGGTATCATTGTCTACAAGTGCACCTACACCGGTCACCAGGCGCTGATCCCGCCTCCCACTAACTAATTGGGCCAACCGTGCAAATCCTATGGTACCATACCTATACTGGTTATAAGACATACTCCTAGGGAGAGTGGCAGAGCCACCTATGTATAGGACATTATCCCTAATAAGGTGTGGCCGAGCCACGGTGTGTGTGTGTGTAATGTTATATGTTTATTCTGCAGATCATTTGTTCTTTATGCATGATATATAAAAGGTTGCTGTTGCATAATGCTGTTGTGATGTTCTTGCTCAGGGTATAATCTCTATCATGGGGATCCTGGGCAAGTGGAGGCGCTGCACCGCGATGAATAAAGGTATGACCCCAGGCTCCCAAATAGCGGAGGCTCAGAGCTCCTGAGGACACAGGTACATGCACCATAGTAGTTCCTTATTGTAGGCGTTCACAAAAAGGGCTACATTTGGAGGCGCTGCTGAGATCTTAGACCTGGGGTGCCCCCACATTTTTTTTGTTTTGTCTCTATTGTGCAGCCAACCCACATCATGTCGGTGCCCTCGGCGCTCGAGGTGCGCAAGTGGGCCCAACGGCGCGGGATTCCCTTGAACCGTGTTTTCGCGCTGGGCCATGTCCCCGCCATGATCTCGTTAGGCACAGTGACCGAGCAGGTCCGAAAGCTTCCTCTCCTGGACAATGCCCAAGTACAAGACCATTTTTATGACCGCGACCAGACCTGGCGCCGGATCTTGTATGCCACTGAACAAGATATATGCCCCGAGGCTTTGCCCCGTATACTGCTGCTGCCCGAGGCCCCGGGGGTGCGCTGTCCCATAGTTCAGGCGGACACCCCTGCGCCCCTGGCCACTTCCACCCCCCGGAGAGAGTATACCCCCACCGTTGGCGCCGCGACGGGAGGCCCCGACCACTCCCCTGACCGTGGCCTGCACCCTCACTGGCCCGCAGCCCTGAGCCTAGGCTCCTCATCTACCCCGTCCGGCCTGCGGGCTAGCCTCAACCGACTTAGCCTATCAAGATTGGACGCTTACCCCGCTGTCGGGGATAGCTTATCGGGAGACACCTCTTTGCCCGCCTTAGCTGCCGCTATCCACAATACCACCCAGTCGCTCCAGTACAGGAAGTTAAAGGCCTTCTCCGGGGAGAAACCCACGCCCCAAGGGGAAGTAGGGATAGAGGACTGGCTGGATCATACCGAACAGGTACTACCTGAATGGACCTGCACGGACGCGGTCCGCAGACAACGCATCGTCGAGTGCTTACGGCCCCCCGCGTCCCACATGGTGCACTACTACCGAGACGACAACCCGGAAGCTGATGCGGCAGATCTCATCTACTGCCTAACCAAGGCGTATGGAGCTCCGGTGGACATGTACACTTTGATGTCGAAATTTCATGCGTTAGCCCAGAAGGAAGGGGAGATGGTATCCGATTTTCTCAGGCGACTACACCTGGATCTCTGGAATATGGTGAGGAAAGGCGTGTTGCCACGGAAAGAAGCCAACGGAATACGTACCACTCAGTTGCTGAGGGGCCTCCTACCCCTACACCCCGTGTCGGTGCGGGTCAGTAGCTGCATAACGCCCGGACAAGCCCTGTCGTTTCACGACTTAATGGATCGGGTCCAAGCGCACGAGATGGTGTTGTTAGGGCGTGACTTAGCCACCGGGAAGAAGCCACCGCCCGGGGGTAAAGAAGCCAAGAAAGTGGACCCAAAGCCCGATGTGCCCGAACCTGGGGATCCCGATCCCGAGGATGTCCCTACCCCAGTGACACCCAGACCTCGTCCCCCGACTGGGCGAAGTCCCCCAACCAGGAGAGACGAGGCTTACCTCAGCCAAATGCAGTGTTACGCATGTGGAAAGATGGGACATTTACGGGCCCACTGCCCCACCTCGCGGAGGACGTCGTCCCGACCGGCGCAATCGATGCCGTGCCAACCCCTGGAGGATGAAAAGGTGTTGCCATCCTCTCCGAGCCCCCGAATTGGCCCCGCCTCCATTATTCGAGTGGTTATTGAGGGCATCTACGCCGCCGCATTATTGGATACGGGATCCCAAGTGACCATCGTGTACCGGCCCTTCTACGACCAACACCTACACCAACTACCGTTGCTATCTGCGGATGCCTTGCGACTACGGGGATTGAGTCATGAAGATTACCCCATAGACGGAGTAGTGAAGGTGCAGTTAGATATTCTCCAGCTGAATACTGGTAAACATCACCCCATGGAAGTGGAGGCCTTAGTGTGCCCCGAGCCTCAGGACCACCCCAGCGCCCCAATCATCTTGGGGACCAACGCTGACATTGTGCGCGTGGTATTCCGCCAGTTTTTGCAGGAAGCAGGAGAAGCCCCACTGCTGGCCCTAGCGGCCTGTCCCGCCCTCCAAGAGGTCTGCGGTAAAATTGCGACCGAAGAAGAGTATGGCGTCCTTTACAGCCAAGAATGGGGGCTGACCCAAATTCCCCCGGGGGAAGGACGAATGATGGTCGCCGCTTGCCATTACCCCCGACGACGGTTAGAGGATCAACTCTTCACCGTGGAGAGCGTGGCCCAAGACGAACAACGGTTGGGCTACAAAGTACTGGCCTCTGTTAAGGAATGGCCCGGGAAGATTCCGGATCGCACCTGGGTGTACGTGCAGAATATATCCCCGTACCCCATGACTATTGACCGGCGGCAGACGCTGGGAAGGATCTACCCCGTGACTCCCGAAGAGAAGGTTCCGACGAGACAATCAAGGTGTTCACCTACTATCGTTGATTCAGTATTGGAATTTGACTTCGGCGACTCACCACTCCCGGATGAATGGAGGGAGAGAATGCAGAACGAGCTTCACGACCGAAGAAATGTGTTCTCCACCAGTGATATGGACGTGGGGTGCAGTCGCAGTGCCCACCATACCATCCGAATGAGCGACGCTACCCCCTTCCGGGAGCGCTCCCGGCGGCTTGCCCCCAGGGATGTTGAGGAAGTGAGGAGATTACTCGCCGAGATGGAAACGGCTGGCATCGTGCAGGAATCTCGGAGCCCTTACGCCTCACCCATCGTGGTAGTCCGCAAGAAGAATGGGACGGTCCGTCTATGTATGGATTTTCTCTGTATCGAGCCCGACAGTCGGGGAGTTAGTAATGTTCTTGTGATCACTGACCACTACACTAGGTACGCCCAAGCGTTCCCTACAAAAGACCAGAAGGCCGTAACGGTGGCCCGAGTACTATGGGAGAAATATTTCATTCACTATGGATTACCAAATCGTCTTCACTCCGATCAGGGCAGGGACTTTGAGAGTACACTGATACGGGAGTTGCTCACCCTACTGAACATTGCCAAGTCGCATACTACCCCGTACCACCCCGAAGGGGATGCTCTGCCTGAACGGTTCAATCGCACTTTGTTAGATATGTTAGGAACCTTGACGAGCCCGAAAAAGACGGAGTGGAGTAAACACGTCGAGGCATTGGTACATGCGTATAATTGTACCCGACATGAGTCCACCGGGTATACCCCGTATTTCTTGATGTTCGGAAGAGAAGCCCGTTTACCGGTGGATGTGCGCCTGCGGATATCTACCGATGGGGTATCCAATAGGACGCACTTTCGATATGTCCAGCGGCTAAGGGACAGTTTACAGCTGGCCTATAAATTGGCTGAACGGACGACTGCGCAATTGAATGCGGGAAATAAAAGGCGCTACGATCACAAAGTACGTCACAAGGAAATTCACCCCGGAGATGCGGTCCTCTTACGCAACTTAGGTGTTCCTGGGAAGCATAAATTGGCCGACCGGTGGCGGGAGGGTGTGTATGAGGTGGAGTCACAGATGCCTGGTCTTCCTGTGTACCGGATCAAGGATTCTGAAGGCCGCGTGAAAGTGTGGCATAGGAATCATCTGCTTCCCATACCTCAAGTAGGGACGGACGAATTGGAAATCCCAGCCACGCCCATAGATGGAGGAGTTGAACACACAGAGGATGGCCCAGAGACTGTAAAAATTGCCACCTCTGAGGATCCAATGGAAGGAACCTCTCAAAGGGGCCTTCCGGCCGTGGAGGCATCTCCCGAAGGAGCTACGGGTAAAGAGCCTCTTGGCCCGAACATTGATCATTTGACTCCCGCGAGTCAGCCTCTAGACCCACAAAGCCCATGTTTCACACCCCAAAGAGACTGTACTAATGCTGAATACCCCTCAAGGGTAGAGATGGAAGTACCAGTTGAGACTGGACACTCTGCAGAGGAAGCAGAGGAGAATCAACCCCGGCGAAGTCAAAGAAACAGTCAGCCTCCCATGCGAATGGCATATGATCAATTTGGGGCACCCCATTATGAGGCTCAGCAGTGGGCTCGGCATAGGATGCAAGCTATGATGGTACTGTTTAATGAAATGTGTAACCTAATCTAGGAGGGAGAGGGTTGTGTAAATAGTTATATATGTGGGTTAGGTAGTCCAGCGGGGACGTTGGATTCTGGAGAGGGGAGAATGTAAGGATGTGCACATATATAAAGGTTCCGCGCTGTCAATCACCTAGGCAGCGCCATATTGTCCCTGTTTTGCCAGCAAGGTCACTGCGTACAAGTTGGGCTGCGCATGCGCGAGAGAAGCGCGCGAAGGGTAACCAATCTGTAGAGACTTGGAGGAGGTTTGAACTCTGAACTCCGAACTGTGAGAGGGTCAGCTGAGGCTGAGGACCAATCGGATTCGAGACTTTGTATAGAGGAACCGGATGCGTGTGGGCGGTGGGTCAGAGCAGAGAGGGAGGTGAAGGAGGAGGTTGGCGGAACCTCATGTGCGCGAGCGGAGGGTCAGTGACCCGTCCGCTTAGGTGAAAGGTATTCCCCCGGCCCGAGGAGTATTCCCCTGTCATCGTAGGGTGCTGTTTTGTAAGGACGGCCCTAGTTGGTAGGGACATTTCCCATTAGTGTGGTTTTGGCTGCGGAGCTGCGGCCGCCATCTTGGATTGGATACAGACAGCGCTGCAGCAAGGAGTGACGGCGAAAGGCTGGAGCAACGCTAGGACCCTGCGTGGAGTGTGATGGTCATCGCAGTGACCGGAAGGTATCATTGTCTACAAGTGCACCTACACCGGTCACCAGGCGCTGATCCCGCCTCCCACTAACTAATTGGGCCAACCGTGCAAATCCTATGGTACCATACCTATACTGGTTATAAGACATACTCCTAGGGAGAGTGGCAGAGCCACCTATGTATAGGACATTATCCCTAATAAGGTGTGGCCGAGCCACGGTGTGTGTGTGTAATGTTATATGTTTATTCTGCAGATCATTTGTTCTTTATGCATGATATATAAAAGGTTGCTGTTGCATAATGCTGTTGTGATGTTCTTGCTCAGGGTATAATCTCTATCATGGGGATCCTGGGCAAGTGGAGGCGCTGCACCGCGATGAATAAAGGTATGACCCCAGGCTCCCAAATAGCGGAGGCTCAGAGCTCCTGAGGACACAGGTACATGCACCATAGTAGTTCCTTATTGTAGGCGTTCACAAAAAGGGCTACATACTGTACATGTTTTTGTCAATTGCTACCACTTAAGCACAATATCCCTAAAGCATTTGCACCTTGTTTTGGAAGAGAGATTTTTTTTTACTCCAAACGCATGCATATGGTATGCAAGATATTTCATACGCTCCAAAAAAAGGAACGCTAAATAGTTTCTTTGTACAATTGCATTTCAATTTTTGATGCAACTTTTTTTCAAAAGGCAAAATGTGTAAGTCTAGAAATCTATTAATACTGAAAGTCTGCAAGTTTATATGCTTAACAAATTAAATGCTGGGAAACAATAAAATAAAAGAGGCAATATGGTGGGGCGAATGATCTAAAAAGGTGTGCTATTCTAGGTAACTCTTGTAATTCATCTGTTCTGTTATACTGTAGTTACATCATCATTAGTTTTGCCTGTAGGATGAATATCAGTATTTGCAATACTTTAAACCAACCATGTACTAGGCATATCTCAAATTCTGTATGCTAGAAACCTGAATACACTGTATTACTAATATGCATTATCTTCCAAATAAATTAGTCATCCTAGCATTTGCTGGAAGCGTTTACCCTTTGAAAGGGTGTAGGTAGAAACATGTCTCAAATACATTTTCAGCAACCTTGTAATAATTGAGGATGTTGGCAGGTCTCCATCACAAAGAACTAGAACAAAAAAAAGAGCTGAACAAATAAGTAATGTGCAGAATACATGAGAATAACAGTTTCTCAATGTATCACCAAACAATTCCCTATTTTTACAGTGTAATTGTAAGACCATTTGTGATAAGCAACAGCTTTACGATTGCTGTGAAAGACAAGAAAATAAAGAAAACCCACAGACTTTGAAAATTATTCCCAATTTAACCATAGATCAAACTGAGTGCTGGCATTTATGTGTATACAGTATGATACTATAAATTCAGCTAGGACAGAAGCTGCACTGGGATTCAATATGAAATCATGCCACACTCTGGGTTCTAGCCCTCTGAAAAGTTTATTGATTTGCAAAGTGAAATGTAATGGCTATTCTCATAATAATAAGAGCACAATTACATTTTAATGGTATTTAGATTTGTTCCTTTCAATACCAATTCATTTCTCTATGCTCATATGAAGGTTTATGATACCTTCAGGAGTAAAAGTATTGATATACAGAAAATGCCATCTTGCACTGCTGGGGCTGACTTGTGCTAAAGCTCTATTTGGGACATACTATTTTTGAGTGAAAGCACCAATACAGTACATTCATAATAGCAATACAAAAAAACTAAAAACAAGCGCTAGACCATAAAATTAAACAGTGCTGTGCACAAATATACATATAACAGTGCTGTGCACAAATAAGCAGCCTGGTAATCTACTAGGAAAAATTTCTCAAATCTACCCAAAAAAACAATATGAAAATACAAATATAGAATTTTAACCCGGCGCGTGTATATATAGGAATAAGTGAATAAACCAAATATATTAGTCCATGAAAGGATATGCGTGACTGATGTGGATAAAGTCCTTTTCTTCCCAGCTTGAGTGGTTAACAGATGGGAGATAGACTCAATTCTCAAAGCACATAGAGAAAATGTTCCTCTTCACAATGAAATGCTGTCCTATAAGTTGAGACATAAAACAGGGGAAACCATTGCGCAGTATTGTTTAATAGCAAATGACCCCTTACTTATGAAACTCAAAAGAATGCCCACTTACTAGAAGTAGGTAGGTAGCATACAGTGGAGAGAAACTGTATTTGGAGTCTTCCAAGTCCAGAGAACTTCAGGTGTAACACGAACCCCACGTGGTGTCCCCAAATTCGCTGGATGTAGGATGAGACTCCTTCTCAGGAAGAAATATCTCCTAAGCCTGTTCCAGGATTCCTGTAACTTGATCTTCTTGCATTCAATTGTAGGCAGATGTCCAATTTCTTCCAATACAAGTAATTTCCAGGTCAAAAATGTTAATTGTGAGGACATCCCACACCTTGAGACTTGGCAGGGGCATGAACTGTCCAGGGAAAGAGTAGCAATGCTAAACAATACTGCGCAATGGTTTCCCCTGTTTAATGTCTCAACTTATAGGACAGCATTTCATTGTGAAGATGAACGTTTTCTCTATGTGCTTTGAGAATTGAGTCTATCTCCCATCTGTTAACCACTCAAGCTTGGAAGAAAATGACTTTATCCACATCAGTCACGCATATCCTTTCATGGACTAATATATTTGGTTTATTCACTCATTCCTATATATACACGCACCAATACATTCATGTTTACATTTGACAAAATATTTCAAATAGGGGGTGACGGGGGGGCTCTGTGGCTGCTCGGCTAAATGATGTCAGCATTGACGAGAGGGTCCAGGATTAACTCTAATTTCGCTAATAAAGTGTAAACACTATACGATAACAGAACATCTTGGCCTACGTCTAATAGGATGATTTAAATATGATATACAGAGGTGCAAAGGGAAAATAAAAGACAATATATAAAAACAGAATGTGTGTGTCAGCATTCACACAAAGTCCCTGATATATGCACCCAGTGTATACAAAGGAATCATAAGGTAGGACTCGGTAAGTCTGGTATCACCAGATTTACAGAGTCCTACCTTGTGATTCCTTTGTATACACTGAGTGCATATATCAGGGACTTTGTGTGAACGCTGACACACACATTCTGCTATTAAACATTAGCTAAAAAAGTGCAGATTTTTTTTTAATTATGTCAAGATATAGGGTATCTGACAAAAAGATGCCAAAAGAAAAACGCTAGACATGACTTACTTTTCCAAAAGATCGGGTCAACATAATCCCGGCACCTCAAGGACACAAAGTGCGGCCTTGTTTCCCCTATGAGGTTATTCGTAGGTGGAAGATGGTGAGGAAGGAGCACCAGAACTCCTTCCCACAAGAAAGCATAGTACCTACCAAAAGTGACACAAGAGATGTTAAGCTAAAATTAGGCCCGATTATGGCTGAGATCAGTGAAATTAGGCAGGATCTGAATCAATTCTGAAAATAGAGTCGCTGAACCCAAGAAAGCCAGGTACTTTAACTCCGAAATGAAGTAGATCAAAGAACAAGAGAGAAGGAAAAACACCAGCAGATGCTAAAAGAAACCAAGAGGCTAAAAGGGGTCTCAGAGGAAAATACAGGTTACCTGCTGCCCCCATTTTTGCAGAGAATCTTGCATCCCTTCTACAGAGGTAAGCCATCAAAGATATACCTCTTGATAGACCACATCCACTATTTAGAAGATAAACAAAAAATACTGAAGGCTTCAAGGAATAAGTAACATTGAAAATGTATAAAATCTGCATCTTCCAAGATATCACCTGAAATGGTCAGATAATGCAGAAGTCTTTAAGAAATGTGTTACAATCAGGTATTGATCAGACTACCAGATTAATTTGCATCACCAGGCAACACACAAGAGTTTAATAAAGCATAGTTATTTAGCAAATGCTAACAGTGAATCACATAAAACATACAACCTACAAAGTTAAGTTGGGGAATCTTTGGGGAATCTGGAGAGGTACCCGGGGAGACTATGGTTGGTTTCCTGGGGGCAAAGTGCTGCTGGGCATCCCACTACAGTGTAACCCGCCAAACTCCTTTCATCTCCAGATACTTGGCTTCAGGATGTGCGTCAGCTGCCGGAGTTTCCCTCCCTCTGGGCAAGCAGTATCGGCACTCCGGCTTCTAGTGGAGTACGCCAATCCAACAGATGGAGGTACAGATGGCTCCTGTGGAGGGTCTCCTCATTTGGCTGACCCTTCCAATCTCCCACTTCCCCTTCCAGGGAGGGCAATTACTGTAACCCCTATGTACCAGGTTGATTGGGATCAGACAGTGGTGCAATGACTCGTGGCTTCTCCCTGACTATTCGGTTTTTGACCCACTGCTTTTAACCTATTTCAATTATGTACTGTATGTGCATAACTTACCACTGTACCTTAATGTAATAAAAAAAAAATACCAACTACTATACCTTGAGAGGTTTTGTGCTTTACTTCTTTTGTTCTTTCAATTAACTAAAAGTTACACAAAAGTGAGAGTCCCCAAAGCCAGGGGACAAACAGGGAAAAAATCAACTCACAGGTTGAAAAGGACCAGAAAAATTGGTGACTTTCCAAGTTTCTGTGAAAGTGGAAAGAGCATCTGTGTTCTCCGATGGGAGAAAGTAACATCTAGGGTTGCTGCAAAGCCTCTGAGGCACCAAAAGGGGAATAGAACGTGTGGCTCCCCATAGAGGTTTCACTACCTCTATGTGAAGCCTGTGACAACTTTCTGTTTGTGAATGTCATTCATATTCCATTACACCTTGAGTTATTATCATATTGCACTATTGTGTTTATCTTTATTTCTCCCTATATCCTTCCTGCTGTGGGGGAAAAAAAAATATATATATATATATATATATATATATATATATATATATATATATATATATATATATATATATATATATATATATATATATATATATATATATGTAAAAAAAGCAGCAAGCTCTGCAATGTAGATATCCAGAAAGGCCTGGTGCTAGTCCCATAAATAATGTAAAGAGTACGTTGCCATCCAGCAGGGCAGCAGAACAGCAAAGAGAGGCAGCACTCAGAGGTAAGTCAGCAAAATAATGTATTGAAACAGACACAAAAATCCGACGTTTCAATCCCCAGAGGGATCTTCTTCCTGGGCACACCCCCAGGAAGATTGAAACGTCGGATTTTTGTGTCTGTTTCAATACATTATTTTGCTGACTTACCTCTGAGTGCTGCCTCTCTTTGCTGTTCTGCTGCCCTGCTGGATGGTAACGTACTATATATATACCGTATGATCTTCTTATCCATGTAGAATCTGTGTGTATATATATATATATATATTATACTTTTTATAACGGCCTGTTTTCATTTCACCAGGTATCTGTTAGCATTTTACCCTTGTAATGTGTATACTTCCTACTGGTTCTATTATGTTAGCCATAGTAGCATGGTAATCTCTTACTGAGGGCTATAAGAGACTTCCGCCCTCACTGTGCCTGAACCTCTGACAAAGTTACGCATGTAACGAAACGCGTAAAGACGGCACGCTACGATGTATGACATCATCACCCCGCACCATGTGAGCTAAGTGTATTGAGACACAAACAGAACAAGAAAGCAAATAGCGCACTGCCAGGGAGTCAGGTGGTGAAAAAATATAAGTCCCATTTATTTCAGTACATGACTGATAAAAAACATCACCCCAGGGGGATAACAAACAGGCTCCTACGTGTTTCGGACGGGTAGGTCCTTTATCAAGGAGTATGAAGCATGGAGCAATAGGGGTATCTTATATACCCCTCTCTTAATGATTACTAATTAAGGTCAGTTGAAAAAATCTCCGTTCACCCCTCACTGCGCATGCGCGTGACGTCACGCGAGGCGCCACCGTCGCCGATCAAACGTCAGCAGGTAGACACGCCCCCCCGCTCGTCCGCGCATGCTTACCAGAGAAGGTAAACAAACAATGTCTCATCCTCCGTCTGAATGAACGCGGCACTTCTCCGCCCCCAGGGACGCTCCTCAAAGCCACCAATTGGTCTAGGAGTGCCGCAACCCGATCAATAGGAGACTGGACTGAGTTAGGAACACTCCCACCGTCGGCGCTACTCCTGACGGCCCCGAGTACAACAGAGATGTATCGCAATACAAGGCGATGATCCTTGTTAATATTTAGCAAACTAAAACAAATGCAAATCTCAACAATGTCCTGAGAAATAACACAAGGTGCATTTACTAAGGGCACCAAGCCCCCCATTGCTCCATGTCCCATCTAATACACATACACAAATAAATTGTTAACAATTCCCATATCGGTAATCCTCTTCTCTCAATGATAGGGGAATATTAAAAAAGCAGTACAATATCCACATATATATAAAAAGTGTCAAAACACATTAAACACTAAATTAAACAAATGAACAAGTGAATATCGTTCTGCTAATCAAATGTATGTTCATCCTCCTAGGAGGATGAAAAGATGAACCTACAATGCAGCCTTCAGATAATTCATAACATAACCATAATCATAACTAGTTAAAGATAGTGTCACGCTTAAAGATAACAGGTAAACGATAGTAATGGTAGAGCAAATCTAAACTAACAAGAGGCCAAGATTAAGTTCAGAATTCAGTTAATCAACTCTTACTATCAATGTAGCATTTCTAAAAATCTAAACTTATCACTAACTAACTAACTACTAGAGGAAGGATAATGTCAAATAAGCAAGATCAATAGTCTCTACATATATAAAATACACTTAACGATTCAAAAAATGACTCAAATTCCACTCTACATTCAGACCGCAGGGGGCTCTAGTCTGTAACATGAATATCCAATAAGCCTCCCTGCGGCCCAAAAGATTTAGTAGATCTCCTTTTCTTTCATTTGCAAACACTTTTTCAATACCTCTCACTGTTAATCCTTTGATCCCCCCTTTCTCACACTGTGAGAAGTGATTCGAGACCGGATGAGAACAGTCTTGTTTTTTAATCAATCTGATATGCTCTAATATCCTAACCTTCAGGGATCTAGTAGTCCTTCCTACATAGTTCATTCCACACCTGCAAGTCAAAAGGTATATGACGTACTGTGTGTCACAATTTATGAAGGTTTTAATCGGAAATGAGCGACTAGAAGAAGAGCCTTTAAATTGCGCTGATGGTAACATAAATTGACAGATTTTACATCCTCCACACTTAAAAGAACCTGTTGTAACAAATTTCCTAATAACTGTAGGTGTAGTTACATAACTCGGGAACACATAGGAAGCGATCGTCTTTGCTTTTCGATAGACAAACTGCGGACCTTAAGTGATATAATCTTTCAGACTAGTATCCATTAGTAAAACATTCCAGTGTTTTCGAATAACATTTTGAACTTGCTGACTGCATTTGTTATATTGTGTGATCATGAGTGGTACATCCTCTGTTATGTGGCCTGGGCGTCCCTTTTTACCTTTATTGTTAACTTTTTCCGTTAAATTACTAGATTGGGAACTCCTAGTTTCTGTCAACCCATCTGTCCCTAGGCCCCCCTCTTCTTTAGGATTAAGTAGTGTATCTCTAGCTGTCCTTAAGACATCTTGAAAGGTTCGAACTAGATCCCTAGTATTATAACCTCTCTGTTGGAATCGTCAGCTCAACTCCCCAGACTGTCGGATGAAACCCTCCTCCATGGAGCAGTTCCTCCTCAATCTGAGGAATTGGCCTTTGGGGATGCCGCCAATGACGTACGGGGATGGCAGCTGTCTGCTTTGAGTAATATATTTCTAGAATTTGGTTTTCTAAAAACCTCTGTTTGAATATTCCTCTCAATGTCTATGAATAACTGAAGGTCCAGATAGTCAATGTGGTGCAAATTATAATTATAAGTGAATTTTAAATTATTATTATTATGATTAATATAATCAAAGAAAGCATGCAATGTGATTATATCCCCTTCCCAAATCATAATGAGGTCATCGATAAACCTCTTATAGAAAGTGATGTGTTTCCTAAATAAATTTGTGGTCGTGAAAAGGAATTGTGACTCCCACCACCCCATAAATAAATTAGCATACACCGGTGCAAAACTCGTGCCCATAGCTGTGCCCTGTTGCTGTAAATAGAATTGGGGATCAAATAAAAAATAATTGTGTGTGAGTAAAAAATTAATAGAATCTAAAATGAAGGCTGTGTGAAATTGATTGCTATCTGGACCCCCCAGGAAATGATTGACAGCCGCCCCCCCCTGGTCATGTTTGATGACTGAGTACAATGAGGTCATGTCTAGTGTCACCCATAATGATTGGGGTCCCCATTTGATTGGTCTTAATTTATTAATCAGATCCCCTGAGTCCAACAGAAAAGAAGGTAAGCCCCTCACAAATGGCTGCAGATATTGATCAATATATTTGGACAGACCATCTCCAAAAGATCCAATAGACGATACGATTGGTCTCCCCGGAGGGTCGACCAATGTCTTATGGACCTTTGGGAGATGGTAAAAAACAGGAATAATGGGATGAGGGTTCCATAAGAAAACACTTTCGGTTTTATTCAAAACTTGGGTGATCTCACCCACCTCTAAAAGTTCTTTAAAGGCTCTCAGGAACCCTTCCGTGGGGTCGCCTGGTAGCACAGAGTAGGTAGTGGCATCCCCCAGTTGCTGATAGGCTTCTTTGAGCTAGCCAGTCCTACACTGTACCACCACTGCTCCCCCCTTGTCAGCATTTTTAATAACAATCATCGAATTTCTTTGTAAAGAAAACAACGCCTGCCTCTCTCCCTTATTCAAATTATGATTAGCCACACTAGAAAATGAACAACCTTCAGCTAGGATACACAAATCCCTTATCACCAAATTCTCAAAGGTCGTTAAAAACGGACTCTTGACAAATTGGGGATAAAAGTGTGAGCCTTTTTTGAGAGTGGATCTCCAAGTGCTAAATTCAGGGATCAAAGTCCCCATAGAGTTTTTATTATGGTCTCCCAACAATTCCTCAAGATCAAAAACATCCTGGAGGTCACATGCATCTCTAAAGGCTGAAACCGATGTCCCTACCGCCCCCAGTTCTGTAACAGTCCCCTGTACCATATCACTCATGGTATCAACAACAGGAGACTCAGGTTCTTCTATTGGTGTAGAAGGATTAGTGACAATGTCCATTGCTACACCCCTCTCCAACACGGAGGCCAGAGTACGTTTCTGAAAAAAAGACTTCAGGGTTAGTTTACGTACAAATTTATGCACGTCTATAGATGTATTAAATAAATCAAAGTCCATTGTCGGTGCAAATTTTAGGCCCTTCTTTAGTTGAGAAAGTTCTGCGGTAGACAGTTCCTGACCTGAAATATTAATTACATCCATATCTTGATTATTAATTACTTCTTCCTCTTGGCTGGCCATCTGCCCCCTTCTCTTCTTCTTTCCTCTTCTGGTTCTTTTTGATTTTTTTGGAAGAGAGGGAAGTTTTTTTGCTGCTGCTGTTTGTTGGATTTCTGATGATCTTGTACAACCTCATGGTATGTTCTATCATGATCTGCCGCAAATGACCTTGGTCTTGAGGAAGCCGCTGATTCATAGGAATGATGTCCCGCTCTTTCCGCCTGTAGGAAAGAAACTGAGTGGGATAAGTTTTCAACATCCGAGAGATCAGAGTCTCCACTAGGTTGGTCATTACCCCTTGTTTTTAATATCGATTTTTCGTGGTGTAGACCTCATTGTTTTATCCCTCTGTTGATAATTTTTCTGGGAACCTTGTAAGACTCGTTCACGAGTGGGGATCGTTCATTGCCAGTTATATATCTGTTTCTTCTCATAATCTGCACGATCCCTGTCATATTTACTTTGCTTCTTGGACATTATATCCTCCTCTACTTTGAGAACTGTCTCCGATAAGATTTTATCATAGTTTCTAGAGCCATCCAAATCTTGAAATTGCTGTAATTGTGTTTGGAGTTCCTTAATCTGAATCTGTAAACCTTTTCTTTCATTCACTTTTTGTTCCACAATAAGTTCCATCAGTTTGAAGGAGCACTGGTCTAGAGCAGTAATCCAGTGCTATTCAAATTGTGGGTTAACAAATCCAAAGGTTGGGGCTTTCTTGATTCTGAAACCCCTGGATATCCTTTTGTTCAGAATATAATTTTCTAAAGAAATTATATCCCACCAAGGTCTTATGTTCAGAATCAATAATCTCTCAAGTCTCTGGAAATGGTTTTTTAAATCAGTTATATCCTTTGTGTCTGTATCTACCACACGTTCAAATACCTGCAACGCTCTCATTTTTCTCCTGGAGTCATCAAAACAATTATAAGCATACATCGTTGGTTCATCCTGTATCGTCTCGCTTTCTTCAATATCTGACATGATGAATAATAGTTAAACGTATTACCATTAGAGAAGAAAGACTGAGTATATCAATGTCCTGAAAAATGGGTTACAGACAAACCCTTATGGGAATTTTCATCGTTTTTTCCAGCCAACCAGCTCCGGATAAACATCCATACACACACCTGCTCCTTCCGTAAATCTTGATAGTAGATAAAAAGGTTCTCTACAGTGAGCAAACCCCAAGTAGTATGAACACTATATCAAGGGAAGAAGGGAGAAAAAGGGTGCTCCACCATAAGTAACTCTATCCAAGAATAAATAAGTCTTCAAGGACCCCAGGCAGACTACTACGGAGTGGGTTATGTGGAGAATGGGCTGTGAGTCACTCATAAGGTCATACATAATGAGGCATCCTTGTTGTTAGAGTACTCAACTATAACGGTCAAAATAAGTAATAATAAACTTCTTACCCACTCCTACAGTCTCTGGGGGTCCACTGTGGCGTGCCAGCCATGGAGATGAGGATCCAAATACAAACAGAACAAGAAAGCAAATAGCGCACTGCCAGACAAGCCTAATTGTAAAGACACAGTGGTACACGGGACTGTTACATAGTAGCAACCTGCAACAACCTCTCTTGGCAGTTTGTGTGCTGAAAGTTTGTTAAGGAGCCCTAACAGAAGGACTGGATGTTTCAGTCATGCTGTGCAGCCCGCAGACCAGACCAGTCCCGTGTACTGAGGTGGGATGTAGAGTACACGCACCGACAGCAGAGGGGGCGTGTCCGGGATGTGGCGTAGTAGCGTGGCCAGGCCTGGATGTAGATAAAGAATGGTCAAGTACTTGCCGAGTCCGAGGATATACAAAGTTCTGTAGTCAAAATCCGTAGCTGAGTCCGAGGATCTTAGAGGTTAGAGTAGTCAGTAGGAAAGCCGAGTTCAGGAGCCAGAGGGGGTATTCAGACGAGCCGGGTCAATAGCTGTAGGAAATAAACACAAAGAGAGCACGACATAGGTTCCAGGCAACACAGGTAGCAAGGAGCTATGCAAAGCAAGGAAGTGAAAGCAAAGCAGGATATTTAATGCGGCAATGACCAATCCAGACGAGGAGCATGGCGGGGGCGTGTCGAGGAGCTGCTCGTCAGTGGCTGAGAGACAAGGAAGTAGTAGAGCACAGCTGAGAGTGCTAGGGATGTAGTGAAGACTCCCACGCCGAGCGGGGGGCGGAGACAGGCATAATGCACGCGCTATAAATCCTAAAAGGAAGCGCACACTCTGTAACACCAGCGCCAGAATCCAAGATGGCGGCCACAGCGGAGTTCAAGGTATGCGCTGGGCGGCGGCATGGGTAGCGACGGGTGGCAGAGGCAGCAGCTGCTGCAATACTGGTTAGTGGGTAAGGAGGGGTCACGCCGCAAGGGACGTGGCCCCCGATTCCTTACAGTTTTGTTTAAAAGATCTGGCTAAAACTTTTAGAATTTCCTGACGGAGGCATCGGCTGTAGTTGAGTATCAGCTCACTTGAATTTGACTTACTCTCACTGATGTTTTTCTAGCTCTTGTTGTGTGTGTGGTTTTTAAACAATACCCTCATTGTCCATTAATAAATTGTAACAGAATTACGCTATGTGGCATGCGCCTCTCTTTTTCTTTTTTCACACACACACACACACACACACACACACACACACACACACACACACACACACACACACACACACACACACACACACACACACACACACACACACACACACACACACACACACACACACACACACACAGTTGTGTGAAAAAGAAAGTACACCCTCTTTGAACTCTATGGTTTTACATATCAGGACATAATAACAATCATCTGTTCCTTAGCAGGTCTTAAAATTAAGTAAATACAACCTCAGATGAACAACAACACATGACATATTACACCGTGTCATGATTTATTTAACAAAAATAAAGCCAAAATGGAGAAGCTATGTGTGAAAAACCAAGTTATGCCTATCTGTTCATGGGCATCTGCGAAGTGGCCCACATCTGGTTCAACAACCAGTTTGGTGAAAACCTTGTTCTTTGGTTTGATATATAGAAAATGTTCTTTTTATATGGTGGGGGTGATATGGAGCAATTCTACTTTTTTATTTTCTCTCTTAATTGCAATGATTTCAGTCTGAGATTTACTTTAAAAATAAGTAAGCATGAGCTACAGTTTCTTTATCTGATACAGTACAGGTACAACTGCTGGTTGTCTACCGCATCACGGGACAACCTCCTCTACCCATTGACTGGCACAGTGACACGCCAATGTCCTATGGGCATGGGTTACCACTATGGCAGTCAATGTGCCAGCTGGAAATGAAAGAAAAACTGCACCAAATAAAAAAAGAAATTCAATTTCAATTAAATAAAACAATGCCAATAAACCAATTGATTTACACCATGTGACTATAACTTCCAATCTGATTAAGAAATTGTTGGACAAATATTGTCTATGTATCGTACCCCCATTTGCCCCCACAACATCAATTAAGGGTGGTGAAAGACTAAATCATTCTTGAACTTGTTCATAATTATGTTGGCGTATGTGGGGGTGACTTTGGAAGAAGAAGAAATTCTGCGCAACTGCGCATGTCTGAAGAATGAAGCTCCCGGATGTCTCTTCAAAAAAACTTTATTTAGCACACACAAGGGCTACACCGCGGTCTCCCCCTCAACGCGTTTCACCCTTACACAGAGGGCTTCATCTCCGAGACGAAGCCCTCTGTGTAAGGGTGAAGAAAAATGTTATATCTATGGCGCTAAGCCTGAATCAAAATATATACAACCAGATAGAAGTGGATGTCTTCTGGGGCTCTCCTCACGAAGACGGTCAAATCATGTAAAAGATATAAAAACAAACATAGTGTAATACAATAAAACCTCCTAAAGAACAAACATACTAACACATATAGACAACGAAGGCTGAGACAAACAGATGATTAATGAGCAATAAAAACATTTAATAAGACAATTCAATATATAATGAATAATAAACACTAAAAAGGTATATATGTGCACACCAACACTGGCTAAGCTGGCTGCTTACCAGACTCTGATGGTAAATATGCAGTGGATAATTCAGAGAGTATCCCCTCTCGTGATGGTAGATGTTAGCTCCCAAACTCAGCAGCGATCCCACGGGACACAGGAGCTTCCAACGGGGTTTCTCCTTCCCCTTCTCTGCTCAGGTCTCAGCTGGGCAGGCACGCCGGACCGCGTGTAGCCGGAACAGGCGTCACCCCGTGCGCAATGACAACGTGGGACGCTGGCAAATCACAGCAGCGCTCCGTGGCAGATGAATACAGGCAAGGGTCTGCATGCAGCTGGAAGCCTGTGAATTGTCCGTGTAGCTGAAAGTCCAAGGAGCTGTTAGCGATGTAGAGGGTACTCTGAAACGTCAGTGGTGCACAAGTGATCCGCCCTACGCGTTTCGGAAGACTGCGCTTCCTTCCTCAGGGGCAAAAAAGTAGTGCATCAATCACAACTAGTCCACCTAGATATAGTCCCAGTTTAAAGGTGCAGTGTCCCTAATAAAGAATCTTGGACATGCGCATTGGGCACATGGTGTCTGAGTGTCTCAGCTACACAAAACATACTCATACTAACACAAAACATGAAACATACATTTATATCATATGCCTGTCAAATACATAATGGTATACTGTTGTTTAGCCAAGCTGGATACATAGGAGTTATACATATATATTAAAATAATGACACTAGTCTGTTCAAAAGGTATACATACATGAATAATATAACCTATAAGGATTTTCCTAATGTGATAAACACCATGGTCTAATTTAATACCTCCAGTGAGGTGTATAAAAATACAGATATACTAATGGGACCACCAAACAGATATGTGACGTTTAGAATGCAGAGGGAACGGATTTCAAACCTAACAGTATGCATCTTAGAAAAATTCCAAGATATATACCACCAAAATAATAGCTCCAAAAACACAGTGCCCAGCACATAGCCCCGAGCTAAAGTGTATATAAATTACCGACAGTATAATAATTAACGTAATATTAACCCCTGTGTTTTAACGTGAATATCAAAATAATTAATATTTGAATGGAAAAAACATGTAAAGGATCACCTGAGGCACAGAGACCAAAGTATCAGATCAAAGCTCATCACTTATTGATTAAAAATGCCTTGAGGTCAAACTCAATGTTAAGGCCTGATGGTGTAAGCGTCTGGAGTTCGTATATCCAGAAGGACTCTTTTTTGCCCAGGAGGCTATTTATATTTCCTCCCCGCCAGTTTGGTATAAGAGCTTCTATGGCCATGCATTTCAATCCTGTAGGGTCCTTCCCATGTACCTGGAGAAAGTGATTCGACACGCTGTGTGTGACTAAACCTTTGGTGATATTGTAGACATGTTCATATAAACGGCATTTTATTGATCTTGTTGTCATTCCCACATATTGCAAACCGCAGGGACACTCCAGGAGATAAATGACATTTGTACTATTGCATGTGATGTGTTGTTTGATGTTATACATTTTTTTAGTAACTGTAGACGAAAAAGAAGTACTTCTGAGACTATGCTTACAGGCTGTGCAAGCGTTACAAGTAAAGTAGCCGTTAAGACCAAAGCTATTTTGTGGTTTCTTCCGTATTAGAGGACAACTGGGTGCCAGTTGTTGTCCAATATTTGGTGCCCTTTTAAACACAATATCTGGTTTCTTAGGAAGTATATTAACTAAATCCATATCTTTCAATAGGATAGGCCAATGCTTGTATAAGATTTTCTTTATATTGGGGGCCATAGAATTATATTGAGTGATAAATGGAATTTTGGCCTTTGTCTCAGGTTTCTTTCTGTACTGAAGAAGGCTTTCTCTATCTAATTGTTCAACCTCCGATATGGTCTGGTTCAACTTATGTACTGGATATTTTCTTTCAATGAATTTGTTTTTTAGATCATATGCTTGAGATTGAAAAACGCTATTGCTTGAGCTATTCCTTTTTAGCCTGATGAACTGGCCCTTAGGTATGTTATTGATCCACGCAGGGTTGTGATGACTATTGGCGTGTAAATAGTTGTTGGCTTGGACAGTTTTAAAGAAGGTTTTCGTGAGTAAATTATTATTTTCTATATATATACATAAATCCAAAAATTCAATAGATGTGTAACTAGAAGTGAAAGTGAAATTAAGGTTAAAAGGATTAGTATTCATATATTCTTGAAATGATACTAAATCTTGTGAAGTGCCCGACCAAATAAAGAAAATATCGTCGATGTAGCGCCGCCATAGGACCAAGCTCGCTCCATAGGGGCAGCCGGACCAGATGTATTTATCCTCCCAGCTGCCCATAAATAGATTGGCATAACTAGGAGCGAACTTTGTACCCATGGCGGTGCCACATGTCTGAAGATAATAAACACCATTGAAATTAAAATAATTATGTGATAATATAAACTTAATACCAGTAATAAGAAAAGATTTAAGCGTGTCTGATAATGAGGGATCACCTTCCAGTACATGGCCAATAGCCTCACAACCCTGAACGTGGTCAATAACTGTGTATAGAGAAGACACATCCGCTGTGACTAAATGAAAATGTGGCTGCCACTGGATGTCCCTGAGGGTCTGCAATATGTGGGTTGTGTCCCTTAGATAAGATGGTAGTTGGGTGACATATGGCTGCAAATGATGGTCTATGAACTCTGATAAATGTGATGTAAGTGACTGAATACCGGAAACGATTGGACGTCCCGGAGGTTCAAGCAGATTTTTATGTATTTTTGGTATAGTATAAAAAATTGGTATGACCGGAAATTTATTGTATAGAAATTCGAACTCTTGCTGGGTAACAACTTGTTGATCTAAGCCCTCGTTCAGAAACTCCATAAGTTTGTGTTGAAATTTAACTGTGGGGTTAGTGGGGAGGGGCTGGTACGTGGACCGGTCCTCAAGGATACGAAGTGTCTCCTTGACATAGTAACTTTTGTCCATGATTACCAGTCCCCCCCCTTTGTCAGCAGGCTTAATTACAATGGTTTCACTCTCTCCAAGTGTTTTAAGAAGACCCTTTTCTTCTATGCTTAAATTATGTCTCCTGATTTTATAGTTACGGCTCTGTGACTCCAGGTCATCCGTGACCATTTTTGAAAAAGTGCTAACATATGGCCCACTCATAAACTTAGGAAAAAAAGTAGAAGGATTTCTAAACTTAGAACCCGTGCCGGGCACTGCACTGATGGGCAGATTTGTGCCAGTGTCCTGTCTGGAAACCGCATCTCTGGCAAAATATTTTTTGAGACACAGTTTCCTTACAAAACGCTGCACATCCACATACAGCTGGAAGCTACTGGGACCTACCACCGGGGAGAAGGACAAACCTTTAGAAAGGACCTCCCTCTCCTTATCTGTGATAGGGTACTGGCTTATGTTGAAGATATTGTTATATGTGGGTTTTACCGTTTGTGTACTTTTCCCTGTCTTACTGCCTCCTCTGGTTCCTCTGTTGTACTTTTTCTTTTTCTGTCTCTCGATGTTCCCTCTCTCCCTAGTAGGTCTTTGATCGCTTCCCTGGCGTTCTGATGTTCCCTGGTTTTTCTCCAGTCTAAAAAAGAAAAGGTTTGTTTATCCTCACGGCTGTTACTTAATGTCTGTTGCTCTAATTCGAAATCAACCAATGGTTGATATTTGTTGTTATGTTGATATTTTTCAAAAATAGAATCAATTTCATTATCTAGATGTACAGTATTTGGAACAGACGTGGATGGTTTGGGGTTGATAACATCATCTCTCTGGGATTTAGGTCGTGTCTCCTTTCTCCTAGCTTTGGGAGTGATAAATTCTACTGGATTAGAGGATTTTTCTTTGGCCTCAAGGGACTGTTTGGTGTGATGCATGGGAATTTTATGGGAGTAATCTTTGGGAATGGCAGCTTTTTGGTCCCTATATTTCTCTTTGAACTTGGATGTTTTTTTCTTCCAGCTTCTATAGGTGCCCGTTTTATAATCAATTCTATCCCTTTGGAATTTACTTTGTTTACGACCAATAATATCCCTCTGCATACTATCCATCTTGGACTTAATCCTATCTTCCACCACTGATAATTCGCTGTTGTCTTGGAATTTGACAAATTGTACTTTCATAGCATTTATCTCATCATCCAATTTCTGGAGTGCTACTTTGCGTTTAGAAATTAGCAATCGCATTAGTTCAAAAGAACAATTGTCCAGCAGACGGTTCCACTCTAAAGTAAAATCTTCACTTTGAAAATCAGTGGTGGAAGGCTTGAAAATCCTCAGGCCTCGAGGTATTCTCTTTTGTTCAATATACTTTTCTAATGTAATTGCATCCCATAGCTGTTTGGTTTCACTTAATAGCAATGTTTCTAGTTTATCAGCTAAATCATACATATCGTCTGGAACATCAGTAATATGTACCGGTGTATCATCATCGGAAAATATCCTATTGATATCGATATTCCTGTTGGCCCTAAGGGCAAATAGTTGAGACATAATATATAAAAGCAGCTAGCCTCAAAAGGGAATCTAGACACTTTAACAACAAAACAAGGCAGCGCTAATGATAAAAATAATAAAAAAGACCAGCAGCCTATGATATAACTCTGACACCCTATGTCAGATAAACAGATGAAGAAAAATGTTATATCTATGGCGCTAAGCCTGAATCAAAATATATACAACCAGATAGAAGTGGATGTCCTCTGGGGCTCTCCTCACGAAGACGGTCAAATCATGTAAAAGATATAAAAACAAACATAGTGTAATACAATAAAACCTCCTAAAGAACAAACATACTAACACATATAGACAACGAAGGCTGAGACAAACAGATGATTAATGAGCAATAAAAACATTTAATAAGACAATTCAATATATAATGAATAATAAACACTAAAAAGGTATATATGTGCACACCAACACTGGCTAAGCTGGCCGCTTACCAGACTCTGATGGTAAATATGCAGTGGATAATTCAGAGAGTATCCCCTCTCGTGATGGTAGATGTTAGCTCCCAAACTCAGCAGCGATCCCACGGGACACAGGAGCTTCCAACGGGGTTTCTCCTTCCCCTTCTCTGCTCAGGTCTCAGCTGGGCAGGCACGCCGGACCGCGTGTAGCCGGAACAGGCGTCACCCCGTGCGCAATGACAACGTGGGACGCTGGCAAATCACAGCAGCGCTCCGTGGCAGATGAATACAGGCAAGGGTCTGCATGCAGCTGGAAGCCTGTGAATTGTCCGTGTAGCTGAAAGTCCAAGTAGCTGTTAGCGATGTAGAGGGTACTCTGAAACGTCAGTGGTGCACAAGTGATCCGCCCTACGCGTTTCGGAAGACTGCGCTTCCTTCCTCAGGGGCAAAAAAGTAGTGCATCAATCACAACTAGTCCACCTAGATATAGTCCCAGTTTAAAGGTGCAGTGTCCCTAATAAAGAATCTTGGACATGCGCATTGGGCACATGGTGTCTGAGTGTCTCAGCTACACAAAACATACTCATACTAACACAAAACATGAAACATACATTTATATCATATGCCTGTCAAATACATAATGGTATACTGTTGTTTAGCCAAGCTGGATACATAGGAGTTATACATATATATTAAAATAATGACACTAGTCTGTTCAAAAGGTATAATATAACCTATAAGGATTTTCCTAATGTGATAAACACCATGGTCTAATTTAATACCTCCAGTGAGGTGTATAAAAATACAGATATACTAATGGGACCACCAAACAGATATGTGACGTTTAGAATGCAGAGGGAACGGATTTCAAACCTAACAGTATGCATCTTAGAAAAATTCCAAGATATATACCACCAAAATAATAGCTCCAAAAACACAGTGCCCAGCACATAGCCCCGAGCTAAAGTGTATATAAATTACCGACAGTATAATAATCAACGTAATATTAACCCCTGTGTTTTAACGTGAATATCAAAATAATTAATATTTGAATGGAAAAAACATGTAAAGGATCACCTGAGGCACAGAGACCAAAGTATCAGATCAAAGCTCATCACTTATTGATTAAAAATGCCTTGAGGTCAAACTCGATGTTAAGGCCTGATGGTGTAAGCGTCTGGAGTTCGTATATCCAGAAGGACTCTTTTTTGCCCAGGAGGCTATTTATATTTCCTCCCCGCCAGTTTGGTATAAGAGCTTCTATGGCCATGCATTTCAATCCTGTAGGGTCCTTCCCATGTACCTGGAGAAAGTGATTCGACACGCTGTGTGTGACTAAACCTTTGGTGATATTGTAGACATGTTCATATAAACGGCGTTTTATTGATCTTGTTGTCATTCCCACATATTGCAAACCGCAGGGACACTCCAGGAGATAAATGACATTTGTACTATTGCATGTGATGTGTTGTTTGATGTTATACATTTTTTTAGTAACTGTAGACGAAAAAGAAGTACTTCTGAGACTATGCTTACAGGCTGTGCAAGCGTTACAAGTAAAGTAGCCCTTAAGACCAAAGCTATTTTGTGGTTTCTTCCGTATTAGAGGACAACTGGGTGCCAGTTGTTGTCCAATATTTGGTGCCCTTTTAAACACAATATCTGGTTTCTTAGGAAGTATATTAACTAAATCCATATCTTTCAATAGGATAGGCCAATGCTTGTATAAGATTTTCTTTATATTGGGGGCCATAGAATTATATTGAGTGATAAATGGAATTTTGGCCTTTGTCTCAGGTTTCTTTCTGTACTGAAGAAGGCTTTCTCTATCTAATTGTTCAACCTCCGATATGGTCTGGTTCAACTTATGTACTGGATATTTTCTTTCAATGAATTTGTTTTTTAGATCATATGCTTGAGATTGAAAAACGCTATTGCTTGAGCTATTCCTTTTTAGCCTGATGAACTGGCCCTTAGGTATGTTATTGATCCACGCAGGGTTGTGATGACTATTGGCGTGTAAATAGTTGTTGGCTTGGACAGTTTTAAAGAAGGTTTTCGTGAGTAAATTATTATTTTCTATATATATACTGTGACAAACGGCTTACTCCGGGGCTCCGCCGTCTGTCCGGGACTGTTAGAACACGGTCTTTTAGGGTAGGTTAAATGATGAGACGTCACGTACTGTTCCTTTAAACAGGCTATGCCTGGTTTATTCAGTCCCAGGCACTGAGACTGCCACAGTTTAAACAGAAAACAAAGCCAAACAAAAAGCTGCTCGTCTGAGCGATAACTTAAACTTAGATGTCCCTGACTCAGAGTTGGAAGTGGCTTGTCCACTTCCACCAACAAAATAAGTACCTTTGCAGTCTTTAGACAAACTAACAGAATGAATGAAGCGATTTGGGAAAGAGGCTTTCTCACCCCTCTGCAGTTCAGCAGCCTTCCAGGCTCTTGGGCGGGGCTCAGAGGAAACAGGAAACAGGTCTTATATACCTGAACTCTAATCAGCATGACAGGTGACAGAAAACAGGCAGCAGACAAACTGTGGAATGGAGTGCCTGTACCACGAGGCTGCCCTGTTCAGCTTAGACAGGACAGAAACTGTTCAGTATCCTGGGAGCCCTGTATATGGAGTTTATTACCAACCCCTGGTTTCTGTCACATATCCTCCCCCCCAGCTCAGACCTCGAGGGGTGAGCGACCATGGATATTAGGGAGTGCATCCTTGACAACCCGTCGGCATTGCCATGTTTGTGCCCCGACCTGTGTTCCACAGAAAATTTAAAGGGCTGTAGGCTTAGGAACCACCTGGTCACCCTAGCGTTCTTCTCCCTATTTTGACACATCCAGGTAAGGGGTGCATGATCTGTGACCAATCGGAACTTTCTCCCCAACAGATAATACTTGAGTGTCTCTACAGCCCACTTTATTGCGAGACACTCTTTCTCGACTATGGAGTAATTTTTCTCCTGGGGATTTAGTTTCCTACTTAAATAAAGGATGGGGTGCTCCTCCCCTTGAGACTCCTGGGAGAGTACCGCCCCCAGCCCTACCTCAGATGCGTCGGTTTGGACTACGAACTCTTTGGAGAAGTCAGGTGTGACCAACACTGGTTGGGCACAGAGAGCTTCTTTCAGGCTTCTAAAGGCCTGTTCGGCTTCGGGGGACCACTTTACCATTAGCGGTCCTCTTGCTTTTGTGAGGTCGGTTAGTGGGGTTGCCTTAGTTGCAAAATTGGGAATAAACCTCCTATAGTAGCCAATTAACCCCAAAAAGGTCCTTACTTGTTTTTTTGTGACTGGCCTTGGCCAATTTTGTATCGCCTCTACTTTGAGTGTTTGTGGTTTGAGTAACCCTCTACCAATAGAATACCCCAGATACTTGGCCTCCTCCAGACCAATAGTGCATTTAGCGGGGTTAGCAGTTAGTCCAGCAGACCGAACTGCGTCGAGCACAGCTTGGACCTTTGGAAGGTGGGACTGCCAATCTTCACTATGGATTACCACATCATCCAGGTAGGCGGCAGCGTACCGAACATGTGGTTTTAAAATTTTATCCATCATTCTTTGGAATGTGGCGGGAGCTCCATGTAAGCCAAAAGGCAGCACCTTATATTGAAAGAGGCCGTCTGGGGTTGAGAAGGCTGTTTTTTCTTTTGCCCTTTCTGTGAGGGGAACCTGCCAGTACCCTTTTGTTAGGTCTAGGGTTGTGAGATATCGGGCTTTGCCCAGTCTCTCTACAAGTTCATCCACCCTGGGCATAGGATAAGTATCAAATTTTGACACCGCGTTTAGTTTCCGGTAGTCATTACAAAACCTTGTTGTACCGTCTGGCTTTGGGACTAAAACTATAGGGCTGTTCCACCCACTTTGGGATTCCTCAATTACGCCTAGTTTTAGCATTTTTTTAACCTCTAAACTTATAGCCTCTCTCTTGGCCTCTGGGATTCGGTACGGTTTAAGGTTAACTCGGACCCCCGGTTCAGAGACTATGTCATGTTTAATTACGTTAGTTTTACCTGGCTGTGTAGAGAAGATTTCTTTGTTCCTTCTCACTAAACTCTGGACCTCTCGTTTCTGATGCACGGACAGTGTTTCAGCTATGCTAACCTCTGGGTCAGTTTCTTGATTCTCTGACGGACCTGGGGGTACTAGGGTTAACAAGACCTCTCTATCTTTCCAGGGCTTGAGTAGGTTAATATGGTAAATTTGCTCAGGTTTCCTCCTACCTGGCTGCCTTACCCTATAATTTACTTCTCCCACTCTTTCCAAGACCTCATATGGCCCATGCCATTTAGCAAGGAATTTACTCTCCACGGTGGGAACCAGAACTAGTACCCTATCACCTGGAAAAAAAATTCTGACCCTAGCACCCTTATTATACGTATTCCTTTGTGCTTCTTGAGCTTTCTCCATGTGTTCCCTCACTATGGGTAGGACAGCAGCAATGCGGTCCTGCATTTGGGCAACATGCTCTATTACACTTCTGTAAGGGGTAACCTCGTGTTCCCAAGTTTCTTTGGCTATATCCAGTAAGCCCCTTGGATGTCGGCCATACAATAGTTCAAACGGGGAGAAGCCTGTGGATGACTGGGGAACTTCCCTAATGGCAAATAACAGGTATGGTAACAAACAGTCCCAGTTTTTCCCATCCTTATCGACCGCCCGGCGTAACATGCTCTTTAAGGTTTTATTGAACCTTTCCACTAAACCATCTGTTTGTGGATGATAGACTGAGGTTCTGAGATGCTTGATTTTTAGGAGTTTACATAGCTCTTTTGTTACTTGGGACATAAATGGTGTTCCCTGGTCAGATAAGATCTCTTTAGGAATTCCGACCCGGGAAAACAGAAGTACTAACTCTTTTGCTATGTTTTTAGCTGAGGTGCTACGTAGGGGAACTGCCTCCGGATATCGGGTAGCATAATCTAATATTACCAATATATGCTGATGTCCCCTAGCAGACTTTATTAGGGGTCCTACTAGATCCATAGCAATCCGGTCAAATGGTACCTCTATTATGGGAAGGGGTACCAATGGGCTGCGGTATGCTTTGAACGGGGCGGTGATCTGACATTCTGGGCATGAGGAACAATAGTTTGTAATTTCTGCCAGAACCCCAGGCCAATAAAAGCTTCGGAGAACCTTTTCTTTTGTCTTTTCCACCCCTAGGTGTCCCCCCAATGGATGACTATGTGCGAGGTGTAATACTACGTTACGGAATGTCCGTGGTACCAACAATTGTTTAGTTGTAACTGATTTTCTTTTATCAACCCGATATACTAGGTCGTTCTCTACCTCGAAGTAGGGGTAAGCAAGTGACCTATCTGGTTGGCCATGAGTACTATTCTGGTCCCGTATATTTCCCCTTGCTACCGCTAATGTGGGGTCCTCCCACTGGGCCTTCTTAAAACTCCCAGGACTGACCTCTAGGTCAGCGAGGGTCTTATCCTGTACTGGGGTGGTAAGTGCCTGATCAACATCTTGATTTGGGGTATTCCCTACCAAAGTAGTGATGGGGAAGGGAATTTCACAGCACTCCTCCTTTTCCCCCTTCTTATTTGGGCCCTCGTCAACCTCCATTTCTGAAAAAGGGAAAGGATTTGTTTCTTCTAACACTTCGTTATGGTCTGCTATTGAACTCTGGGCGCTATTCTGAGCTGGGGACCACATTTTTAGAAAATGGGGAAAGTCGGTCCCTATTAACACATCATGTGCCAGTTTGGGTACAACACCCACCTTGAAATCTAAAGAACCAAATTCTGTTTCAAAAAAAACATCAACAGTGGAATATTCATGATTATCCCCATGTATACAACAAATTGCCACTCTTTGTGAACTGTTTACCTGTTTCTTCTTAATGGGCAATAGGTATTCGGACACTAGTGTGACCATACTCCCAGAGTCAAGAAGTGCCCGAACCCTCTTACCATTAACCTTTACAAATGCCCACAGATGGTTATTCAAGGGGTCCTCTGGGCTAGGGCCCATACATTGGGACAACAGCGAATAAGGTTCCACGCTGTTGCATTGCATGGGCTCATCATTTAGTGGGCAGATTTTTGCTGTGTGGCCCCTCTCATGACAATTTACACATTTAGGTACATAGTCTGTGTCCCACTTAGAGCCTTTTCCCGGCTCCCCATGTTGGCTATTGCCCTTAGTGTGCGAACCACTGTTGCTGGAGCGGCGTGAAGGTGGTCGCCGCTCTTCAGCGCCCCTTAACCCCGGTACCCTTTTACCGTCTCTGGAAGAGTCCTGGAACCTCGGATAGTGGGGTTGCTCCACGACTGTGGGTTGCGGGTGCTCTTCTGCTGCACTGTACCTTTCTACAAGGGCCACAAGCTCATCCGCATTGTGGGGGTCACTCCGACTGACCCAACGGCGTAAGGCAGAGGGAAGTTTCCTCAAGAACTGGTCCATGACCAACCGTTCCACGATGTGGCTTGCTGAGTTGATCTCGGGTTGTAGCCACTTCCGGGCGAGGTGGATGAGGTCATACATCTGGCTTCGGGTGGCTTTATCCATCGTGAAGGACCATGCGTGAAACCTTTGGGCACGAACAGCCGTGGTTACGCCGAGGCGGGCGAGGATCTCGAACTTCAATTTTGCATAGACGTTAGCTTCGGCTGGCTCTAGATCAAAGTAAGCCTTCTGGGGTTCGCCGCTTAGGAAGGGTGCGATTAGACCAGCCCACTCAGCTTCTGGCCATCCCTCTCTCTGTGCCGTGCGTTCAAACGTGAGAAGATAGGCTTCCACATCATCCGAAGGTCCCATCTTCTGAAGGTAGTGGCTTGCCCTGGTCATTTTCGGAACTGGGGCTGCCTCTGCCAGTGGAAGGTTACTGATAGTCCCCCTCAGGATCTCGAGTTCCTGCTGTAAGCCCTGAGCGAACCGCTTTTGCTCCTCTCTCAGCAGGCGGTTTGTCTCTTGCTGGTTTGCATTAGTCTCTTGCTGGGCTATTAACAGCTGTCGCTGGGTTTCACTCGCCTGTTGCTGGGCTTCATTCGCGTCTTTCTGGACAGCGACATTGCGTACCAGCGCACTCACCACGTCTTCCATCTTGTTTGGAGAGAGAGAAAAGAAAACCTTCTTTTTTTTTTTTTTTTTTTAAAGTTCTTTAACCCCCAGACCTTTCAGTGTTCTGCCCGCATTCTCCACCATATGTGACAAACGGCTTACTCCGGGGCTCCGCCGTCTGTCCGGGACTGTTAGAACACGGTCTTTTAGGGTAGGTTAAATGATGAGACGTCACGTACTGTTCCTTTAAACAGGCTATGCCTGGTTTATTCAGTCCCAGGCACTGAGACTGCCACAGTTTAAACAGAAAACAAAGCCAAACAAAAAGCTGCTCGTCTGAGCGATAACTTAAACTTAGATGTCCCTGACTCAGAGTTGGAAGTGGCTTGTCCACTTCCACCAACAAAATAAGTACCTTTGCAGTCTTTAGACAAACTAACAGAATGAATGAAGCGATTTGGGAAAGAGGCTTTCTCACCCCTCTGCAGTTCAGCAGCCTTCCAGGCTCTTGGGCGGGGCTCAGAGGAAACAGGAAACAGGTCTTAAATACCTGAACTCTAATCAGCATGACAGGTGACAGAAAACAGGCAGCAAACAAACTGTGGAATGGAGTGCCTGTACCACGAGGCTGCCCTGTTCAGCTTAGACAGGACAGAAACTGTTCAGTATCCTGGGAGCCCTGTATATGGAGTTTATTACCAACCCCTGGTTTCTGTCACAATACATAAATCCAAAAATTCAATAGATGTGTAACTAGAAGTGAAAGTAAAATTAAGGTTAAAAGGATTAGTATTCATATATTCTTGAAATGATACTAAATCTTGTGAAGTGCCCGACCAAATAAAGAAAATATCGTCGATGTAGCGCCGCCATAGGACCAAGCTCGCTCCATAGGGGCAGCCGGACCAGATGTATTTATCCTCCCAGCTGCCCATAAATAGATTGGCATAACTAGGAGCGAACTTTGTACCCATGGCGGTGCCACATGTCTGAAGATAATAAACACCATTGAAATTAAAATAATTATGTGATAATATAAACTTAATACCAGTGATAAGAAAAGATTTAAGCGTGTCTGATAATGAGGGATCACCTTCCAGTACATGGCCAATAGCCTCACAACCCTGAACTTGGTCAATAACTGTGTATAGAGAAGACACATCCGCTGTGACTAAATGAAAATGTGGCTGCCACTGGATGTCCCTGAGGGTCTGCAATATGTGGGTTGTGTCCCTTAGATAAGATGGTAGTTGGGTGACATATGGCTGCAAATGATGGTCTATGAACTCTGATAAATGTGATGTAAGTGACTGAATACCGGAAACGATTGGACGTCCCGGAGGTTCAAGCAGATTTTTATGTATTTTTGGTATAGTATAAAAAATTGGTATGACCGGAAATTTATTGTATAGAAATTCGAACTCTTGCTGGGTAACAACTTGTTGATTTAAGCCATCGTTCAGAAACTCCATAAGTTTGTGTTGAAATTTAACTGTGGGGTTAGTGGGGAGGGGCTGGTACGTGGACCGGTCCTCAAGGATACGAAGTGTCTCCTTGACATAGTAACTTTTGTCCATGATTACCAGTCCCCCCCCTTTGTCAGCAGGCTTAATTACAATGGTTTCACTCTCTCCAAGTGTTTTAAGAAGACCCTTTTCTTCTATGCTTAAATTATGTCTCCTGATTTTATAGTTACGGCTCTGTGACTCCAGGTCATCCGTGACCATTTTTGAAAAAGTGCTAACATATGGCCCACTCATAAACTTAGGAAAAAAAGTAGAAGGATTTCTAAACTTAGAACCCGTGCCGGGCACGGCACTGATGGGCAGATTTGTGCCAGTGTCCTGTCTGGAAACCGCATCTCTGGCAAAATATTTTTTGAGACACAGTTTCCTTACAAAACGCTGCACATCCACATACAGCTGGAAGCTACTGGGACCTACCACCGGGGAGAAGGACAAACCTTTAGAAAGGACCTCCCTCTCCTTATCTGTGATAGGGTACTGGCTTATGTTGAAGATATTGTTATATGTGGGTTTTACCGTTTGTGTACTTTTCCCTGTCTTACTGCCTCCTCTGGTTCCTCTGTTGTACTTTTTCTTTTTCTGTCTCTCGATGTTCCCTCTCTCCCTAGTAGGTCTTTGATCGCTTCCCTGGCGTTCTGATGTTCCCTGGTTTTTCTCCAGTCTAAAAAAGAAAAGGTTTGTTTATCCTCACGGCTGTTACTTAATGTCTGTTGCTCTAATTCGAAATCAACCAATGGTTGATATTTGTTGTTATGTTGATATTTTTCAAAAATAGAATCAATTTCATTATCTAGATGTACAGTATTTGGAACAGACGTGGATGGTTTGGGGTTGATAACATCATCTCTCTGGGATTTAGGTCGTGTCTCCTTTCTCCTAGCTTTGGGAGTGATAAATTCTACTGGATTAGAGGATTTTTCTTTAGCCTCAAGGGACTGTTTGGTGTGATGCATGGGAATTTTATGGGAGTAATCTTTGGGAATGGCAGCTTTTTGGTCCCTATATTTCTCTTTGAACTTGGATGTTTTTTTCTTCCAGCTTCTATAGGTGCCCGTTTTATAATCAATTCTATCCCTTTGGAATTTACTTTGTTTACGACCAATAATATCCCTCTGCATACTATCCATCTTGGACTTAATCCTATCTTCCACCACTGATAATTCGCTGTTGTCTTGGAATTTGACAAATTGTACTTTCATAGCATTTATCTCATCATCCAATTTCTGGAGTGCTACTTTGCGTTTAGAAATTAGCAATCGCATTAGTTCAAAAGAACAATTGTCCAGCAGACGGTTCCACTCTAAAGTAAAATCTTCACTTTGAAAATCAGTGGTGGAAGGCTTGAAAATCCTCAGGCCTCGAGGTATTCTCTTTTGTTCAATATACTTTTCTAATGTAATTGCATCCCATAGCTGTTTGGTTTCACTTAATAGCAATGTTTCTAGTTTATCAGCTAAATCATACATATCGTCTGGAACATCAGTAATATGTACCGGTGTATCATCATCGGAAAATATCCTATTGATATCGATATTCCTGTTGGCCCTAAGGGCAAATAGTTGAGACATAATATATAAAAGCAGCTAGCCTCAAAAGGGAATCTAGACACTTTAACAACAAAACAAGGCAGCGCTAATGATAAAAATAATAAAAAAGACCAGCAGCCTATGATATAACTCTGGCACCCTATGTCAGATAAACAGATGAAGAAAAATGTTATATCTATGGCGCTAAGCCTGAATCAAAATATATACAACCAGATAGAAGTGGATGTCCTCTGGGGCTCTCCTCACGAAGACGGTCAAATCATTTTACATGATTGGTTGTTTATCTGACATAGGGTGTCAGAGTTATATCAAATTGGATGATGAGATAAATGCTATGAAAGTACAATTTGTCAAATTCCAAGACAACAGCGAATTATCAGTGGTGGAAGATAGGATTAAGTCCAAGATGGATAGTATGCAGAGGGATATTATTGGTCGTAAACAAAGTAAATTCCAAAGGGATAGAATTGATTATAAAACGGGCACCTATAGAAGCTGGAAGAAAAAAACATCCAAGTTCAAAGAGAAATATAGGGACCAAAAAGCTGCCATTCCCAAAGATTACTCCCATAAAATTCCCATGCATCACACCAAACAGTCCCTTGAGGCTAAAGAAAAATCCTCTAATCCAGTAGAATTTATCACTCCCAAAGCTAGGAGAAAGGAGACACGACCTAAATCCCAGAGAGATGATGTTATCAACCCCAAACCATCCACGTCTGTTCCAAATACTGTACATCTAGATAATGAAATTGATTCTATTTTTGAAAAATATCAACATAACAACAAATATCAACCATTGGTTGATTTCGAATTAGAGCAACAGACATTAAGTAACAGCCGTGAGGATAAACAAACCTTTTCTTTTTTAGACTGGAGAAAAACCAGGGAACATCAGAACGCCAGGGAAGCGATCAAAGACCTACTAGGGAGAGAGGGAACATCGAGAGACAGAAAAAGAAAAAGTACAACAGAGGAACCAGAGGAGGCAGTAAGACAGGGAAAAGTACACAAACGGTAAAACCCACATATAACAATATCTTCAACATAAGCCAGTACCCTATCACAGATAAGGAGAGGGAGGTCCTTTCTAAAGGTTTGTCCTTCTCCCCGGTGGTAGGTCCCAGTAGCTTCCAGCTGTATGTGGATGTGCAGCGTTTTGTAAGGAAACTGTGTCTCAAAAAATATTTTGCCAGAGATGCGGTTTCCAGACAGGACACTGGCACAAATCTGCCCATCAGTGCAGTGCCCGGCACGGGTTCTAAGTTTAGAAATCCTTCTACTTTTTTTCCTAAGTTTATGAGTGGGCCATATGTTAGCACTTTTTCAAAAATGGTCACGGATGACCTGGAGTCACAGAGCCGTAACTATAAAATCAGGAGACATAATTTAAGCATAGAAGAAAAGGGTCTTCTTAAAACACTTGGAGAGAGTGAAACCATTGTAATTAAGCCTGCTGACAAAGGGGGGGGACTGGTAATCATGGACAAAAGTTACTATGTCAAGGAGACACTTCGTATCCTTGAGGACCGGTCCACGTACCAGCCCCTCCCCACTAACCCCACAGTTAAATTTCAACACAAACTTATGGAGTTTCTGAACGAGGGCTTAGATCAACAAGTTGTTACCCAGCAAGAGTTCGAATTTCTATACAATAAATTTCCGGTCATACCAATTTTTTATACTATACCAAAAATACATAAAAATCTGCTTGAACCTCCGGGACGTCCAATCGTTTCCGGTATTCAGTCACTTACATCACATTTATCAGAGTTCATAGACCATCATTTGCAGCCATATGTCACCCAACTACCATCTTATCTAAGGGACACAACCCACATATTGCAGACCCTCAGGGACATCCAGTGGCAGCCACATTTTCATTTAGTCACAGCGGATGTGTCTTCTCTATACACAGTTATTGACCACGTTCAGGGTTGTGAGGCTATTGGCCATGTACTGGAAGGTGATCCCTCATTATCAGACACGCTTAAATCTTTTCTTATCACTGGTATTAAGTTTATATTATCACATAATTATTTTAATTTCAATGGTGTTTATTATCTTCAGACATGTGGCACCGCCATGGGTACAAAGTTCGCTCCTAGTTATGCCAATCTATTTATGGGCAGCTGGGAGGATAAATACATCTGGTCCGGCTGCCCCTATGGAGCGAGCTTGGTCCTATTTCGGCGCTACATCGACGATATTTTCTTTATTTGGTCGGGCACTTCACAAGATTTATTATCATTTCAAGAATATATGAATACTAATCCTTTTAACCTTAATTTCACTTTCACTTCTAGTTACACATCTATTGAATTTTTGGATTTATGTATATATATAGAAAATAATAATTTACTCACGAAAACCTTCTTTAAAACTGTCCAAGCCAACAACTATTTACACGCCAATAGTCATCACAACCCTGCGTGGATCAATAACATACCTAAGGGCCAGTTCATCAGGCTAAAAAGGAATAGCTCAAGCAATAGCGTTTTTCAATCTCAAGCATATGATCTAAAAAACAAATTCATTGAAAGAAAATATCCAGTACATAAGTTGAACCAGACCATATCGGAGGTTGAACAATTAGATAGAGAAAGCCTTCTTCAGTACAGAAAGAAACCTGAGACAAAGGCCAAAATTCCATTTATCACTCAATATAATTCTATGGCCCCCAATATAAAGAAAATCTTATACAAGCATTGGCCTATCCTATTGAAAGATATGGATTTAGTTAATATACTTCCTAAGAAACCAGATATTGTGTTTAAAAGGGCACCAAATATTGGACAACAACTGGCACCCAGTTGTCCTCTAATACGGAAGAAACCACAAAATAGCTTTGGTCTTAAGGGCTACTTTACTTGTAACGCTTGCACAGCCTGTAAGCATAGTCTCAGAAGTACTTCTTTTTCGTCTACAGTTACTAAAAAAATGTATAACATCAAACAACACATCACATGCAATAGTACAAATGTCATTTATCTCCTGGAGTGTCCCTGCGGTTTGCAATATGTGGGAATGACAACAAGATCAATAAAACGCCGTTTATATGAACATGTCTACAATATCACCAAAGGTTTAGTCACACACAGCGTGTCGAATCACTTTCTCCAGGTACATGGGAAGGACCCTACAGGATTGAAATGCATGGCCATAGAAGCTCTTATACCAAACTGGCGGGGAGGAAATATAAATAGCCTACTGGGCAAAAAAGAGTCCTTCTGGATATACGAACTCCAGACGCTTACACCATCAGGCCTTAACATCGAGTTTGACCTCAAGGCATTTTTAATCAATAAGTGATGAGCTTTGATCTGATACTTTGGTCTCTGTGCCTCAGGTGATCCTTTACATGTTTTTTCCATTCAAATATTAATTATTTTGATATTCACGTTAAAACACAGGGGTTAATATTACGTTGATTATTATACTGTCGGTAATTTATATACACTTTAGCTCGGGGCTATGTGCTGGGCACTGTGTTTTTGGAGCTATTATTTTGGTGGTATATATCTTGGAATTTTTCTAAGATGCATACTGTTAGGTTTGAAATCCGTTCCCTCTGCATTCTAAACGTCACATATCTGTTTGGTGGTCCCATTAGTATATCTGTATTTTTATACACCTCACTGGAGGTATTAAATTAGACCATGGTGTTTATCACATTAGGAAAATCCTTATAGGTTATATTATTCATGTATGTATACCTTTTGAACAGACTAGTGTCATTATTTTAATATATATGTATAACTCCTATGTATCCAGCTTGGCTAAACAACAGTATACCATTATGTATTTGACAGGCATATGATATAAATGTATGTTTCATGTTTTGTGTTAGTATGAGTATGTTTTGTGTAGCTGAGACACTCAGACACCATGTGCCCAATGCGCATGTCCAAGATTCTTTATTAGGGACTCTGCACCTTTAAACTGGGACTATATCTAGGTGGACTAGTTGTGATTGATGCACTACTTTTTTGCCCCTGAGGAAGGAAGCGCAGTCTTCCGAAACGCGTAGGGCGGATCACTTGTGCACCACTGACGTTTCAGAGTACCCTCTACTGCACCGACACACTTTATTCGAGCAAATACCCGGTATGTACCTGGCAGATACCTGTAATGCGCCACTCCTCACCTCTGACAAGCCCCGTTGCGTTTGCCTTCCCAGCCTGGGTTCATGCCTGGCTGACGGGCGGCTGATCTGTTAAATGATAATGATTAGGATTTAATAGGCTGCAATGCTTCGCGTGTCTACCAGATGGCATAAATTCATGAATTGTAATGCAGTATATATATATATATATATATATACTGTGCAGTATTGCAGCCAGCGGGAATAAAATGCTTCAATCCCTGCCGGAAAATAACTCAATGCACTCGGGCAGAAAACAGTCACAAACCTCAATACACCCGGGTATACCCGAATTCGTGGGACTAGCCGAGCTCGAATAAAGTGTGTCGCCAGTGTACATCGCTAACAGCTCCTTGGACTTTCAGCTACACGGACAATTCACAGGCTTCCAGCTGCATGCAGACCCTTGCCTGTATTCATCTGCCACGGAGCGCTGCTGTGATTTGCCAGCATCCCACGTTGTCATTGCGCACGGGGTGACGCCTGTTCCGGCTACACGCGGTCCGGCGTGCCTGCCCAGCTGAGACCTGAGCAGAGAAGGGGAAGGAGAAACCCCGTTGGAAGCTCCTGTGTCCCGTGGGATCGCTGCTGAGTTTGGGAGCTAACATCTACCATCACGAGAGGGGATACTCTCTGAATTATCCACTGCATATTTACCATCAGAGTCTGGTAAGCGGCCAGCTTAGCCAGTGTTGGTGTGCACATATATACCTTTTTAGTGTTTATTATTCATTATATATTTAATTGTCTTATTAAATGTTTTTATTGCTCATTAATCATCTGTTTGTCTCAGCCTTCGTTGTCTATATGTGTTAGTATGTTTGTTCTTTAGGAGGTTTTATTGTATTACACTATGTTTGTTTTTATATCTTTTACATGATTTGACCGTCTTCGTGAGGAGAGCCCCAGAGGACATCCACTTCTATCTGGTTGTATATATTTTGATTCAGGCTTAGCGCCATAGATATAATATTTTTCTTCATCTGTTTATCTGACATAGGGTGTCAGAGTTATATCATAGGCTGCTGGTCTTTTTTATTATTTTTATCATTAGCGCTGCCTTGTTTTGTTGTTAAAGCCTCTGTGTAAGGGTGAAACGCGTTGAGGGGGAGACCGCGGTGTAGCCCTTGTGTGTGCTAAATAAAGTTTTTTTGAAGAGACATCCGGGAGCTTCATTCTTCAGACATGCGCAGTTGCGCCAAATTTCTTCTTCTTCCTTGACGTCCCAGACGGCGGCACGCAGGAGCAGGCGAGGAGAGCGGGTCCCAGACCGGAGGAGCAGGTGAGGTAATATTAATATCCCCCTGCACCGGTCAATTCTGTGGCCCTGCCGAGCTCCCTCATGCCAAACTCCAGTGTCTGACACATATCCATACTTGTGTTATACACAGAAGCGCAGGACAGACTCCCTGGTAAATGGGGGTGACTTTGGAGCCCATTGCAGTGCCCTGTACCTGAATATAGTAGGTATCCTCGAAGGGGAATATATTCTCCCTTAGAATTATGTCCAACAGTTCCAAAATAAACATTCGTTCTCTGGACTCAATCGCTTATTTCCCTATTGCCCCTCATAAGATTCTTTAGAACCTTGTGACTCAAAGATTTATTTTCTAAACATCCCACTCCATCTGTGGCCCACAGTTTAGATGTAGAAGAGGACACATCATTTCACCTTTTGACTCAGAAGTTTAAGAATACAGATGCAGCCACCAAGATTCGACCAAATCTCACTAATAATTTCGAGAGTTCGATGAAAAACCTTGTGATGTAACTGAAAACTGACTTCATGGCCCATCAGATTAACAGAGCGGGGGTCTCTGCATTTCAATGTGACTCATACTGTGTGAATCCTACTGGGTTCTACCTGTCTGTAAGAGATGTGCAGTCAGAGAAAGACTAAATCAGTCACTCTAACAGGCGATTGTGGGGCTTAATTTTATTTTAATATTACAGTATTGTAGCAGGGGGTCTCCGGAGTTGAACTGCATTGATTTCAGGTCCGGGGACCCCCTGCTTCCCGAGTTACAGGCCCTGTTATGGGGTGCCGGTATACCAGCATCCATGTGTAAATTCTCCCATGTGACGGCCCATGTGATCAGGGGATTTAAACTAACTAAAGAGGGAACCTGGCATCAAATAACGGAGCCTTATTGGGGCATTTTGAATGTCCAAGTAATTTTTATTGAGTGGGGGAGTTGTATTAAGGACCAGTAAGCCTCACTGTTTGCCCAATGATGAGGTCGTTCTGAATATAGCAGATTTTATACAATTCTTTAAATATACCTAACATTTCTTTGTTTTTTGCTACCCTTTTTTCAGTGGTGGGTTTAATTGCGGTAACTATTGTTGATGTAGAGCTATGTCCAGATAATGTTGATAAAAAAAGTTCCTGCTTTATTGCCATATTTATGGTATTTGCATTTTGTTTGGGATGAAGTAAATACAATATTTTTCAGTAGGAGCAATTCGTGCTCTCTTTGCTTGTAAGACATTTTCTTTATTCTCTGATGAGGGGTATGTTTTAAAAGTCTTAAAGGCCTTTGTCAGGGTTGTTGCAGCTTTTAATATTGATTAATCTACTTTCTTTTTGTTAGAGCTAACATAGCTAATAATATTCCCTCTTAGAACTGCTTTTGCGGTTTCCCAGAATAGATTTTCCTGTTCTCTGTGTTGGAAGTTATCTGTAGCAAAGTGGTTCCATGCTGTCAGAAGCAAATAAATGTTTTAAAACATTTTTGCGAACGCATCTGGGAATGTCCATATTCCTTGGGAGGAGAGTTCTTTGTTCCACTCTAAATCGAAATACACTGGAGCGGGATTCGAAATTGTTTACATTTCTATGATAGCTTTATTAACCTGGTTTATTAGACTGTTGGAGGTCAAGAAGTGATCTATTCTGGAGAATGACATACAGTTGTGTGAAAAAGAAAGTACACCCTCTTTGAATGGTTTTACATATCAGGACATAATAAAAATCATATTTAGGAACACCTAATGGAAAACAAGATAATGTGTAATAGTCGGAATGGATTTATGAAAGATAAGTTATGCCAAACTAGTCTTATTAGTTTCTTTGAGGAAGTAAGTAGGAATTTAGACCAGGGAAATGCAGTTAATGTGGTCTACTTAGATTTTTCAAAGGCATTTGACACGGTTCTACACAAGAGGTTATTATAAAAAATAAAACAAATTGGATTCCGTAAAAATATTTGTACCTTGATTGAAAACTGGTTGAAGGATAGACAACAGAGAGTTGTAATTCATGGAACTTTTTCAGGTTGCGCTTAAGTTGTGAGTGGAGTACCTCAAGGGTCAGTACTGGAACACCTGCTTTTTAACTTGTTTAACTTTCTACCTTGAGGTGACACTAAATTGTGTAAGGTAGTAGAATTAGAGCATGGTGTAATTTCTCTCCAGAAGGACTTGGATAGACTAGAAACTTGAGCAGGTAAATGTCAGATGAGGTTTAATACAGATAAATGTAAGGTTATGCATTGAGGAAACAAGAATAAAGAGGCAACTTACAAATTAAATGAGGATAAATTAGGGGAATCATTAATGGATAAGGATTTAGGAGTGCTTGTAGACAGCAGACTTAGCATTAGTGCCCATGACATGCAGTAGCTGCAAAGGCAAACAAGATTGCTTCTTGCATTAAACGGGCAATGGAGGGAAGGGAAGTAAACATAATTATGCCTCTTTATAAAGCATTAGTAATACCACGCCTTGAATATTGAGTACAATTTTGGGTACCACTCCATAGAAAAGACATTATGGAATTAGAGAAAGTACAGAGAAGAGTCACCAAATTAATTAAAAGGAATGATAATCTGATTTATGAGGAGAGGCTAGATAAATTGGATTGTTTACATTAGAACAGAGGTACCTAAGAAGGGGTATGATGACTATATACAAATATATTCAGGGACTATAAAAGGAGCTTTCAAAAGAACTATTCATCCATAGGGCAGTACAAAGGACATTGGGTCATCCCTTAAGGGTGGAGGAAAGGAGGAGAGGGTTCTTTACAGTAAGGGCAGTTACAATTTGGAATTCATTACCCATGGAGATTGTGATGGCAGATACTATAGATATCTTCAAAAAAAAGGAAAGGTATACAGGGATATATCAAAAAGTAAACATGGCAAGAGTGTTGATCCAGGGAGTAATCGGATTGCCAACATTTATAATTCCCTTTATGAGACATCCTTACCATGTTCCTCTGGGGGTTTTTTTTGTTTGCCTTCCCCTGGATTAATATACTGCAAGTACAAATATACGATAAAATATCTGTAGACTAAATTAAGCACAGGTTGAACATGATGAACTTACGTCTTTTTTCAACCTCATCAACTCTGTAACTATATACTTTACCTCACACGTCCAAATGTTCAGCACAAATTGTATCTCAGTCTGTAATACTGATGCTGGGATACCATGTTTTTGATGCAGAATATTCTTAACCACTGCCGCATTCATCATTTTCGTTCATCGTTTTCAATTGTTTCACTGTGAAAAGACAACATTTTGAAAATTAAAAATAGTACCAGGCATACTGTACACTACATACAGAGATAGCAAGATGTTATGTTTTTTCGATACTGTGACAATGTGCAAGATTACAGTCATGTGAACAATTTATTAACTGCAGCTCATCCGTCTGCCGACCATCTGGCAGAATTATTTGGGGTTTATTTGTGTAATTGCAATTCAGTATGTGCCTAGCAGATAAATATGTTTGCCTATGCCAGCGCATGCTCTATCTACAAAGACAAAACACGATGACATGCACCCAAGAGATCTTAAGGAGCAAAATTCAGTAATAGCCAAACCATTACATTTAATATACAAGGACTCAATTTTCACAGGCTCGATACCACAAGATTGGGGTAAGGCAGATGTGGTGCCTGTATTTAAAAAAGGGAGATCAATCACAGCTGGGGAATTATAGACCTGTAAGCCTGACATCAATAGTGGGGAATATTTACACCTGGTATTAAAAACTGGTTGAAGGAAAGTTTTACTTTTTTCAATCGGACTTTGTAGTGTACAAAAAAGCTAGAAGTAGATACTTTATTCAAAATAAGATAGAGTTTTCTCATAAAGTTTTTAACGTGGCGAGGAAATGCAATGAGGAATCACTGGCGAGACCACAGTACAGCTATTTGACCTTGATATATTTTAGGTAGATGGTAGAATATTGGTATTCGAGGATTTTCAGTGAAAAGAAAGGCATATTCCATCTTTGTCAAGACAGCATTAGATAGTACATCATCAAGGAGTACTCTTAATATTTCAACAAATTGAGAAGTTGGATCAATTCTAAGCTTGCTATAAGAAGTGGAATTTAATCATGACAGGTGTGCCTCATTTTCATAATCAGTCCTATTCTGAAGGACCACCCCACCGCCTTTATCGGCTAGTCTTATTATAAGGTTTTATTCTCTTGTAGACTTTTTAAAGACAGATTTTTCCTCTTTACTTAAATTATGTTTAGATTTAATATTTGTTTGATCTCCAATCAAGTCAGCAATGTGATTGTTGACCATATTGAAAAATGTGTCGACAAAATTGCATTTAGAATGGGCTGGATAAAACCTTAATTGTGGTCTAAATGATGTATGTTTACAATTTACAATATAGTTTCTTCTGTTGGATCTATATTGGGTGTCCCTCGACTATTCTCAATTATTAGGAAGTGGCATTTAAGAAGCAAATTACATGTGAACTTATGTAAATCGGTGAATAGTTGAAATCATTTAAATCCACAGGATTTAGAAAAAGAAAGTCCTTTCTCAAAATGTTTGTTTGATTAGCAGTCAATTCAAATAAGAAAGATTAAATATTGCCTTATCAATTGGTTCTAATAGTGCCAATATTGCATAGGCTCTCCCTCTCTTCCCTCTTATTGTTTGAAGCGTCTTTTTAATTCCTGATTCGGCTTTATTTTTTCACACCTCTTGGTCCCAGTGAGGATTCACCAACCTTGCGGTCGCAGACCGTCTCCTCACCCCAACAAGCTTTCCGTGACTGACACTCAGGATGCGCGGTTTCGTGGTCCCAGTACGTGCGCACGGACCTTGTGCGGCCTAATCCCCCGTCCGCGGATTCGGACCCCACCTCCCGCTCTGACGCACGACGGGTGCGTTCGGTCAGCCTCCCTGCTGACACGCGGTACAAGTCCCGCCTCCGCTCTGGTGATGGATAGGACCGGCGGGGGAGTGATAAGCGCTCTCGGCTCCGCCCCCTGACCTCCGTGACACGCGCGGGTCGACGCATGATTGATCCCGCCCCCTCTTGCCCTAAGGTCACTCAGAATCGGCGTGGGAGTGATGTGCACTCCAGGCTCCGCCCCCGGAACTCCTTGACGTGTGCAGGAAGGCGCGCGAGCAGTTCCACCCCCATCCCTGATTAGGCTGCATCATAGGGCACACCTGTGTGCACCAGCAGCCTATCGGTGCTTACTTCCTGGTTCTGCCCTTGCTGGCTATTGGAGTCTCCGACCTTTATATACCTTCAGTCTGCATTCAGTCTTTGCTGAGCATAGTCAAGTGTGATGCCGTGTGATTATTGTTCCTGATACCTTGCCTTGCCTGCCTGTTAACCTCTTGTTGCCTGAACCCTGCTAGTACCTTGGACTCCGCTTCTCTCCACTCCTGATCCGGCTTGTACAACCATTCTCCTGTCTCCAGTCCTGACCTTGGCTAAGTACTCCAATGATCCGATATTCTCCTATCCTGAACCTTGCTACGCACCCTGACGATCCGCAACTCTCCGCTCCTGAACCTGGCAAGTACTTTAACCATTCTCCAATCTGTAACCCTGACCTGGCTTGAATGACTACTCTACATCCTACAGTAGGTGAGCCCGCGTGGCTGTGGGTCGGCGTTAACCAATTCCCAACCTCAGCACCACGGTCGCGCTTCGTTTGTGGTGAGCTACGCGTAACAGCCCCCTTGTTCCCTACAAAAAGAGAAGGATTAGGGGAATCTTGATGTTCACCTGCCTGGAGGGAAAACGAGATCTATATTGTGTATGAGGGACATGAACAAGTTGTTGGGTTTTGGGGGGGGGGGGGGGTAATGCCCTCAATCAAATCTTGAACCCAAAATATCCCTCCTATAAACCCGATAGTTATTAGCGGTATCTCTTGTTCTATTTTTATTAGTAATATTGATGGATCGTCTATCTGATTCTGTATCACCTCTTGTTTCACACAGTCCATATTTAGGGTAGGTAATACCACCCATATTATTCATAGATGGATGATATATCATTAATAAAGTAATCTCTCCCCAGAGACCTATTCCAATCTCTTTGCTTGTTGTTAGCATAATCTGCCCTATCACAAATACATTTCCTGTGCTTAACCTGCATAATCGAATTTTAAGAATGTTCCAATTTAAGATTGAGTTAATTTTCTATTTCTGTACAGTCCGTCTCATTAATCATAGGTTCCAATACTTTATATGTTTCAGTAATCTCTTTTTCAATTTCAGTTAATACTTTATTTATTTCAAATATGATGAGTTTCATTAGTCCTATAGAGCACTCATTCAATATCGTATTACATTCTTTTAAAAAATGGTCATTATTTTTACCAAAGGTGGGCCTTTTTAAAATTCTCAATCACCTTGAGACATAATTGCATGAATATACTCGTCCAAGGTGGTTCTATCCGAACAATTTTTACTTTCATTCAAGTAGTTTTTCTAAATTTCTAAATAAATCTTCACCTTAATTTTCTGTAATATTATCAGTGATAGAGTGAGGGGATTGTTCAGAAAATTTTGAATTAAGATGGTCCGTCCTTTAATCTCTACAATTGGATCCATTCCAAACCATATTTGTGTAGTACAGAAAAAGAAAATACCTGGGTGGTAACTCAGTAGAAAATCAAAAAGTGAAATGCCAGAAAGATACTACCTTCACGGGGTATTCTATCATGTTTCACTGAGTTGGATGTCTCTCCGCACATACTTGTAGTGAGGTGAAGACCACCACCCCTAGATGAGTCCATTGAGGGGGTTCCAGGACCAGAACACTGACATTCCATTTAGATACCCACGGACTGAAAGAGCCATTATAGGATTGCTACTCACGCATGGCTGTGTGAGTAACACCTTTATGTTATTTGGACCTACAGTATATCCCACCACTACACAACACTGTCTGTACCATTGGTAGTGCTTTGACTAGGGAAATGCCTTTGAGCTCTACTCTGGACACTTGAACAGTTGAGACATATACAGTCTCTATACATTGAATGCAAGCATTGCTCTGTTTATTTGCATTATTCACTGTGTGCTCCCCTATCGTTTGTTCTTTTGCATATTTGTGTAGTAGTTATACTTAAAACCCTTACATACATATACCAACAGTTAGCAGACAAACAATTCAGCAGTAGTTAACAAGAGAGAAACATGCATACAAAAAGTGAAAAGAATGTAGCAGCACACCAAATATATATATATACATATTACCATATATATATATACATATTACAATTGGTGTGCTGCTACATTATTTTCACTTTTGTATGCATGTTTCTCTCTTGTTAACTACTGCTGAATTGTATTGAATTGGAAAAGAGAAAAAAGAGGCGAGTGCCACATAGCATAAATCTGTGTTGACATTTATTATCAAAAGTAGAAGATCTAAAATAGCACACTCACAAGTGTAGCTAGAAATTTCAGGTTACTCCTGATGATGTCACGTTGATGACTAAATGCGTTGGGTCGTAGCTGACGAGGTGATGTCATCGCGTTGTGGAGGTATAATCTCTCCCTGCATGCTAGCAGCTGATCGCGGATGCTAAGCTGCTTCATACACTTCATCTGCTGCAGGCGTGAATAAGCCATATACTAGGCCACAATTCTAGAGTACTTGGAAGGCACATCAAACTGAGGCCGGAACCAACGGGTGACACCAGTCGGTTCCCCAAGTGCCCAGCTGTACGGTTCTGGACCGCGACCACTACCTGGTGACGTTACTCTTATAGAGATTTTCTCTAACACATTTTCAACCTTTTTCTCTCTTGTTGGACTCCATTGCTCTCATTAGGTTGCCAGGATTCAAAGTGATTATCGTCTATTATGGACTGTGAGAAGCCACGGATGAGTGCCATCTTGTTGAGATAATGTATCTCTAAATGTGCAATTTCTAGCAACACTTGTGAGTGTGCCATTTTAGAACTTCTACTTTTGATAATAAATGTCAACACAGATTTAGGCTATGTGGCACGCACCACTTTTTCTCTTTTCCAATAGATTCTTGTGGATATGGTTTATCCTCCCAGAAGCTGCGGAACCGTCATGGCATTCTATATCCTTTTTCACTATATGGATTTTATTTATGGACATTTTATTATTATCACTGTATACTGTACACAGCTATTCATATTTGAATTGTCACACATTAAATATGTGTACATATACAGTACATATGTCTATGGTTCACTATAATAATAGTAATAATAATAATAGCATTTTCTTGTAGAGCGCTGCTAGTTTTACATAGCGCTTTACATAGACATTTTGCAGGCACAGGTCCCTGTATATATATATATATGTATATATACAGCAGAGACTGCGACTATTCTATCACAAACCAGTGGCAATCGCCAAAAAGACCCAGGTACACCCAGGTACATTCTGGATACATGCCTAAACTTGCCTTAAACTAGCTCCAGCATTTCTGCATTGATTAATGGCACATCAGATTAACAGCGGGGGTCCCTGGTAGTCCCATTCAAACTGAATGGGACTGCCAGGGACCCCTGCTGTGTTAATCCTATGGGTCATTAGTCAATGCAGAAATGCCTTAAACTTGCCTTAAACTAGCCCAGCACATACTCAGCACATACCCAGAATGTAACCGGGCTAGTTTAAGGCAAGCTTTAGAATAGTCGTGGTCGCATCTGTATATACACATGTATATATAAAAGCAAAAAGTCAGTGAAAAAGCACCAAGACCAACAATGAAAAACTGTGGAGCCCTGATCGAGCCTCAGCCTCCATCTGGAAACATGGAAAACAGAGTGCTGACTAAACAGCCAAAACCTGTCCTCCACTGAGCCAATCAGGAGTCAGGAGATCAAACGGAATGACCAATCATGGCTGTGGGTGGTGACAGTGCCTTAGGACAGCCCCCAGTGTGAGGCTTTGAGAGCCTCAATTTAGGTCTCAATTTAAAAGTACAACTCCATACCTCCCCCAGGGGTAGACACCTGTCTCCCGGGAAGAGAACAATGCCCTGCTTTTGGAGTGTGTTCTTTCCCAGCAGGAGGGTTCACTTTTCCCCACCTGACCATTGTCCAGGAAAACTGCACCGAAAAAACAGAGCTGCTTAGAGGGGGGACTCAGATGTTACTCACCCCGCACTTGTGCATCTCTAGTTTAAGTCAGTTCACAACTGACCACACTGGAGCAAACTGTTGCAGACTTTTCAGGAAAAATATTCCCATTGAAACCAATGACATTTCCGTCTTTGGTGAAGACTTTTTGCACTGGTTTTGCCACAGCTTAGTATGCGAGAGATTTTGATATACAACGTCCTTAAACTGGTACATGCGAGGTTTGTTTTGTCTTTTTTGCTTACGAATGGTAGAAAACAAACATTTACTGTACAGTATATTGTGTATAAATAAATCAAAGAAAACTATATTGGAAGACAAATGTTATAATTTATGAGATCAAATGTATAAGAAACATGGAAACACAAAATGCTCTTCTGTTTAGGAGCATTTAAACTGAAAGGAGATTTTCAAGAGCTTTTGCAAAATTTTGCTAATACCCTCTACTAATCATCATCTGGTTTTATCAGTGTTATTACAAATCCAGTAAAGAGCAATACAATTCTTTATAAGTCAACCATCATTCTTAATTCATGTTTAAATGTTCTTTCATGACATTTTTTTAAAGTTGTGACATGATGACATGACTTATGCTGTTTGTAAAGACAAGTGATTGATTTTACTTGATACTAAAAGTGGCTAAATCAAGATGCAAAATCCTTTTCTTCACACGTTACACAGTGTAAACTTAGAAACAAGGAATACTATGTGTGTTCTTCTGTACATACTGTATACAGTAAATTTGCCATTTCTATCCTAGAAATGTGTCCTGCATTATTAGTTTAAAAAAACAGAGAAAACGACCATATTTATGCATTAGTCTGTAAAATCTAAAAGCAGTACAACCATTCTTCTGTGAACTGATGAAGAAAAGCACAAACATGGATAAAAACAAACCCAAATAAAATAATATCAATATGAAAATATATCAAATTAAATGCACTATCAAATTAAATAAATAGCAATACATGTCAAATTAAATGCACTAATGGCGAGTGTGTAAGCAAACCGTGATATAAACTTCCCTACAGCCTAAAGGCGATAGTTCTACCTCTGTGAGTTCTGAATAAGTCAAAACAATTCCAAAAAATACCTACTGTATGGCTCCAAACAGAAAAGAGAAAATAAAAGTGTGGTATTGTGAGGATCAGATGCAGGCTCCATCCCGTCAAGCTCCAGTCACCTGATTGGCTCCTTTCTGAATCCTGACTGCTGTGCAGCCCTGCGGCTGATTGGATGATCCTGCTATTTAGGCTCAGCCTCTTCCACCAGGAAGTTGGCTAAGCATAATCCTTGTGATATGTGCTAGTCACATTCACTGTTGCCCCACCTTGTCCTGCTACGCCTTTTTCCCGTCTACTATCCTGCTTTCTCCTATCCTCAACCTCGGCTTCCCTACAACTACCCTGCTCTCTCCAATCCTCGACCTCAGCTTGCCTTCAACTATCCTACATTCTCCTACCCTGACCCAGCTATCCACAACTCCGAACGTGCACACACATCGGGCACAGGCTCCGCTCCAGAGTTTGATCCAGAAATTGCTGCAGCTGGCTCCTCATCAGTGCCTGCTGTGCAGACCCAGTCCAGCAAGAATCACTGCTCTGAATCTAGTATCAGTCTCTGCTGTGCAGCTCTTCAGTAATTGGCTGTTCCTCCTTTATAGGCTCAGCGATTGCCTCTGCAATTCGGCTGAGCATAATAGTATATTACTTGTGACATCGGGCTGGTCGCAAGCACACTGTTTTGCCTTGACCTGCTGTGCCTTGTTGTGCCTTGCTCTGCCTTGCTTTGCTGTTCTTATCTTGCAGTTCTTTACCTGAACCCTGGCTCCTGTCCTTGACCAACTGCCTCTTTCCATCCCTCGACCACAGCTAGTGACCCCAACGATCCATACCCTCTCCTACCTCCGACCCGGATACCCACGACTACGAATCTGCATTCCGGACGTGACTTTGCGGCTCCAGGTCAGTGTTTGTACATAGCCACCTCGGCCTCGAGGGTCAGCCCAGTTTGTGGCGAGCACCTATTACACTGACCCTGAAAAACAATGACCCTGAGTTTGAAGCAGATTCATAATCCCGGTGTCAGCTCCATGTGACCTTGGGCAAACCACTTTACCTCCCTGTGCCTCAGACAACAAAAACATAGATTGTAATCTCATCTGGGACTGTCTGTGAATAACGGTGCACTATACTGTCATTGTGAAGTGCTTTGGGAGAAAAACGCTACATGAAATCAAGTTTTTTATTTTTTACATACAGTATAAAAATAATTATAATTGTTTGTTCATGTATAGCGCTGCTTGTTTTACATAGCGCTTTACAGAGAAATTTTTCAGGCACAGCCCCTGCCCTGTAGAGCTTACAATCTATGTTTTTGGTGTCTGAGACACAGGGAGATAAAGTGACTTGCCCAAGGTCACAAGAAGTCAACACTGGGAATTGAACCAGGTACCCCTGCATCAAACTCAGTGCCAAAGTCAGTGTATTTACTCACTGAGCCGCTCCTTCTTCCATATCAGTATTACAAATGTTAGTGTATAAATCAATGATAATTATGAGAATTGAGTTTGCACAGTACAATATGTCTGTAGACCATGGCCCGGCCTAAGGCACCTGCTTCAGACACTGAACTGCACTGCAAGATTCAGAGTCCCATAGGCAAAGATATTAAGTGTGCCACCTGCTGGACACACACTGAACTGCAACAACACAAATAATAATTCTGTCTGACCACAAACAAAATTCAGATGGCACAAGAATGGCGGGACACCGCACATCTTGCCACACAAACTGACAGCAGAGGACGTGTGGAGCATCTGATTACACTTACATATACAACTGGCTGCATCTGTAGGCACTGGTGAATTAGGTAAACCTCAGCTCAAAGTGTATTTGGGCAACCAACCATTATGCATGTGTTTGAGCCCTGTTAAATGGGAATTAGAGGTACCGAACGACAGACACAAGGAAGAAGTCTGATAAGGAGATGGTTGGTAGAGATTGGAAAGGATTTGGCTGATTGAAATGGGTCAACCCAGGCCTAGCATAACTACCAACAAGCAACGGCTAAAAGGGAAAAAAAAACATTCATTGAATTCATATGATATATTTTATTTTTTATTTAGGATAAAAATGACTAGAAATATGTAGTGTTTTGGTTCTCAAGTTTTTCTGTTTTGGTTTTGACAAAACTAAACAATTGATTTTGTATTATGTAGAAAATGTGAATTTGATGAAGAAAAATAAAGTAATGTAATATGGAGTTGATTTATGCTCACCATGTAAGTACTTATGCCATTTGCATATTGTTTAGCAGAAATATTCCTAGAAAAGTTTCCTGTCTGCAACTTGCTTTCCTCACATTTCTTACTTGACAGTGTTTAGTTCACAACATGTTAGATTCACAGTTATATATCCTAATAGGTTTCTTGGCATAACACGTATACCCATCAACACCTTAAAACTATATATCACCACTCCTGTAATCAGTTACATTTGTGAAAAATGTTACATTAGTATTCAACATTGCTACTGCTAACATGTCCTTCCAAGTGTAATGCTGATTAAATGATGCCAATAGATAAACTTCCTCTTAACACTTACAGTAGTCACATCCCAACAAGTATGGCTCAGTAATCCTATCAGTGCTACAGACAATATACAATTCAAACTTCCCTTTGCCATTTTGTATTGGCTAACATGTCAAGGTCAAACATTTGACCAAATATTTAATGACATCAACTGTACCACTTCCACAAAGATATTATAACACCTGGGCCAAATTCAAAAACAGGAAAAGAGAAGCAAATAACAAAGGGATGGAGAAAATATTCAATACAATTAATCTAAAACTACTGTACTATGTGTAATATAAATACAATAATTGCATGAGTATCTAAGTGGACTAAATATAACATACTGTAGGTTGAACTTGATGGATTTACCGTAATGTATGTCTCTTACAACCTCATCTAATATAAAATGATGTAATGTTCAAGAGGGGGCAACTTATGAAGCAATTGATATGACTCATCTTGATGAGAATCGGCAAGGGGTTTTTCGACTTGAAGCTGAATGCTCTTATGTAGAGCTTGATCTCTGAAGATACAAATAATACAGATGAATCAGACTGCTCACCTATTGTAATATGTAATATGTCCTACAAAGTAGCAGGTGCAAAGAGGTAAATGATATATAGTACTATATGTATATATATATATGACTATATTATATATATATAGTACTATATGTATATATATATATGACTCTTACAACCTCATCTAATTGTAGCGGTCATGTAAAATGGCTACAGTCATCTCTCCTGCTGACAGTAAGGCCTGGTAAGTTGTGGGCATGCCAGCAGTAATTATGGAGGTTTGCCCTCACACCCTGGTGGGGTGCCCTGTGTATGGATGGGAGTGGTCACATGCTCTGACTCCATGGTTAGTGATGTCAGAGGTGTGTCAGTTCCAGAGTGTACATAAGGCACAGCACTGTGTCAAAGAGTTAGTCCTGACCTGAGTTCTGCTAAGTGGAGGAGGAGTTCTGTCAAGTTCAAGTTCAAGTAGTCAAGACAGTTATGTTCTAATAGCTGCAGTAGGAGTCTGTGTCCAGGGACCTGGCGCAGAATAAAGATATCCCGGCTGGGATAGGGAATCCCTGATCAAGGTGACATACCTTTTAAAGGGAAGCACGGGCACCATAATGGGCTAGAGACACCCCATTGTGGAGGGCAGCTAGCCCACCGTATCAATAAAGATGAAGCTGATCACAGAAACCCTCGTGTGTAAGAGTCAAGTGATTGCACAGGGGGCTGCACCACCGAGGAGTTCCTCACCAGGACCATCCCCAAGTGACCGAAGGGACCCTGATGAGGTGGAGGCGCTGCACTGGAACTAGGTAGGACTCAGCACACTACCTCAGCTGCCTGTCTGGACGGGTCCTCCCCACACACCATCATGCGGGAGACTCAGGAGTCCTGTAGCCAACAGGTGCACCACCAGACACTATCACACTGTAATGGGGACCGGTTAGACCACAGGGGCCAATGTGAGATTGGGTGGGTCAGGCCGGGCCAGAAATACCGTTACATGTGGAGGCGCTGCCGAGATCAGATCTGTCATCAGGACAGGCTCTAGCTAGGCACACTGGGAAACAGGGAGAGCGTCTGCTGCCACTCTGTGCTGCGTAGGGACGGACCTAGGGGTGGTCAGGGGGCTGACGGGGTATTGTCAGTTCGCAGGGATGACCTAGGGGCCTGAAAGGAGTGAGGGGTCTGGAGCCGGGCTATAGCTGACCGAGTCACTTTGAGGTAGTGCTAGTTGGTAGGACGCCAGAAGGGGTAGCCTGTTAACGTGGTCAGGAATCCTGGAGAGGGTCTGCGCTAGGCTGACCAAGAGAGGTAGATGCCCCAAGTACTGCATGGCAGAGCCAGAGTACTCTAGCCCATTCCAGACACTTACCATAGGGAGCACAGACTGGGAGGAAGGAGTTACAGCAGACACTGAGAGAGTGAGCCTAGCCTGAGGTAGTGCAACATGAGTCCAGCCTAGATCAGGTACACATGTGGTGGTGCATCTGAAGCAAATCTTTATTGTACTGGTGTGGTGGCTGCCCCGCAGAGTGGAGCCCCATGTACGACAATTGGTACGAGAGCATAGCAACCCAAGAAATGGAGGATCCGCGCGGTGCGGAGAATCCAAAATGGCGACCAGAGGCTGATGGGGAAGGCACCCGTGGCGTGCGCCCCACTGAAGAGCAAACTGTCGCTGAGCTGTCTTTCACTAATCTGCTCTGGAGTGGAGCGAAGGCTGTGGCTGCCCCGTTTTTGTCCTGTCTGGGACACCGAGGGGCCACCCTTGAAGAGTGTGAGGACATTGTGATAACTGGGGGGGAACCCAGCGAGAAAAGCAAACAAACTGAAATTTCGGGCTTAAAAGCCAACCAAAATGGCGGTTCCCGTTTGCTAGGGAGACCGCATGGGACAGTCGCAGAGAAAATGGCTGATACAGAACTTGCAAAAAGCTGGCAGGGAATGGCGCGAACAGCAGAGCCCCGCCCTGATGGGGGGCATGGCGCGAAAGCTATGGCTGCGCCTTCATGGACAGTGACTCACTCGGCCCCTGTGCTGAGTCAACCGCTTAGTCTATGGGACCCTCCCCTGATTTCCACCAGGGGGAGTGACTTTCAATTATGGCCTGTGGGAATGCACCCACTGGGCCCAGGGACTGATATCCAGACGGCGCCACTACAAGAAGTAGTTCCGGCCGCGGAGGTAATGTGCAAAAAGGAGGGATATTTTGCACGAAAAGCAGCAGCTAGGAGAAGGCGGGAACTAGCCGCGGCCCAAGAATCCCACTCTGATGAGGAAATTGGCGCGAAAACGCAGACCGCGCCCACCAGGACTGAGAAAGGCGCGGCCTTAATTAAGGGGCATGATATTCCCCTGTGGGATCCGCCCATAATTGCAACCCCTGGGGGCGGGTTCCAGCTATGCCAGCAGAAGGAGGAGCCGAAGCAGGGAGTGGCGGATCCAGCAACTTCTACCAGTCAGTTGCGAGGAACCACTGACCTGAAGAGACCTATACAGGAAGTGGCTCCTGTGAAAAGAATGGCCTGCTCCTCCACTGTGGGCACGATGGTCTCCACCCAGCCCTACTCGGTACCCGGCGGGCTACTGGTAGTAAGGGTGGCAAATACCGAGACGGTGGTCGGGCTCTGCCTACAATGCGGGCTGCCCGGAGGCACTGTCAACACAGCGGCACGTTGCCCACATTGCGGGACATTATATCTGTGGCCCATGCCCACATTTATACCCATTCAACCTGCTGACCCCCCGGGGGATACGGCTAGGCGCTCCGCCGAGTCCCCTGACGCACTGTGGATCAGCCGTGCGAGTCCCGGAGAAAGGGGACTGGAGTCGACCAAGTCGGCTGGGTCAGCAGCAATCGAGACGGTCGGGTCACCCCCCGACCGCGCAGAGAAAAGACTTTCGCCACGCTCGGTGACCCCGAGATCAGGGAAGGGAGATTACTCCGATGAGGATCTCCGCAAGCTAGCGGTGGCGAAATCGGGACCCCAGAGGGAACAAGGACGGACGACACCCCGTGGGGTGAGTGGCAGTCTGGAGAACAGGGCGTCCCCCACAGATCGGCGAGCCGAGAGACGGAGTCCCGCCATCCCAGGACCTGGCGGCGACGGGAGAGAGACGCCTACGCCCCTGCGGACTGGTAAGCGAAGCAGCCCCATCACTTACCTTGTCCCGGCAGACAGCGCAGCGGAGGAAGGGCCGTGCCAGGCCCAAGGCGCACGTATAATATAATTAAATATATAAATAAACAGTGTATAAAGTGTGAACATTTGACTCCACATAGGTGTACCAAGCAATATAAATGGTGTCACACATACAGTATACTCTGTCAAATGAGGCTCCTAGTTGGATGTAGTAATACCACCAGCCCTAGTTGTGTGCATATATCGAACCAAGTACCAGATTTGCAAACAAAATATTCCTATCATATACACAGCTTAATAAGCTTAGAGACAAAAACGTTTTTGTTCTCAATGTTACCAAGTTTCCAGCACAGCTATACATAAACATAAGGGTAAGTTATAGTCTCCTTCAGATGCTTGTACCGAAGACTGGTTACTGCCCTATATTCTTAACTACCGAATGTATCAAAGCACATATTAATCTAGTAATAGCAATACTGGTATGTAGCTCACAAACGGGGGCTCTATAAATTGCGCCACATCACAGCAAACAACACAGCAAACAAGTAACCGGTATACAAGCCGTAATGGTGGGGTAGGATCCAAGAGGTCTGCAGCTGCCTTCGTGACGTCACTCTTGCGACGTCTCACTCTACCGACACGTAGTTCGCGTGTCTACCACGCTTCATCATGGGGAGGAGTCTGTGCCATTGTGCCATTTTGTATTGACTAACATGTCAAGCTCTTTCCACATACTGGAGAGGACCGCGAGGCCAAGGTGGGGAATCATCGAACTAAGTGTGTGTGTGCTCTCCTTTCAATGACGTCTCATCCTTTCCAAAAATGGACTCTGTGATATGGTTTACTCCAACCAATCATATTGGCAATAAACCATGTGATGCCTCACATGGTATATCCCACAATCTGATTGCTTGGAGTAACATGCGATGGCAGTCATCTTGTTTTTGGTGACGTCATCTTAAAAGGGGGAAAACACGGCCTTCATGATTGGCTGGCTTCCCTCCCTCTACATTCCGTTACATCTTTTTTTTTTTTTTTTTTTTTTAAGAGGTTCTGTCACATGGTACACATCTAATAGGATTGGAGGTGTGTCATTTGACAGTAAAATGTGATGTCCCCCCCCCCTGAAATTAATTACAAGTACTCAAGAAATAAAAGAATAAAGAAGAGAAGAATGAAGAAAGAACAAAAGCAGTTACCTGAAGCTGAGGATCATTGCGTCACAGATTGTGAGCTTCCTGATACATCAGGAATCGGAGGGTGAAAACATCTACAGGTAAGAAAAAACATTGCATGTATGTCATTTTCATTTTTCAGGTATTTTGATTGTATTTTTCAATTGTAATTTTTTTGCTTGCCCATTGACTGCCAATGTATATACCTATGCCCCTGAAGGGACCCCCGGACACCCCCCAGAGACCCGCAGTGGCCAGCAGAGACCGCCGAACACCCCCAGTGACCCTTGGGGGTCCCCCTGGGTCTCTTGTGGGTCCCCGCCGGCCTGTGATATCAATCCTGTGCAGAAAAAATATGAAAATGTTTTGATGCATCTTGCAATATCTTTAGCGCCAACCTTTAGCTGGCGACAAAATATTGCAATATTTTAAAGTTCGATAAGCTTGTCACTGTTTAGTGAATAGCTATTACTGGCAAAAAAGGTGATTTTGGCTTTTTTTGGCTTGTTGGACTACTTTTTTGCCTCAGGCTGTTAATGGTCGTTAAAAAGCTATTACCGACTTCCTCTTTTGTGTTAACTTGCTCTCTCATACTAGACAACATCAAGTTCCTCTTTTGTTTGGTATTACAAATCTTTTCTTATTATCAATACATAACAAAAATAATGAATAATATATCTTGCAGATGAACTTAGGAATATATGTGCTATGTAAGAGATGGTCAGAATTAGGCTAGGACTGTGACTGTGTGTATGTGTGTGTGTGTGTGTGTGTGTGTGTGTGTGTGTGTGTGTGTGTGTGTGTGTGTGTGTGTGTGTGTGTGTGTGTGTGTGTGTGTGTGTGTGTGTGTGTGTGTACTGTACATAGGGGGAATGCAGTGTGTGCGCATGTACAGTGTTGTCATAAATGGAATTTTTTCAGGTTGGTCTAAAGTTGTGAGTGGAGTACCTCAGGGATCGGTACTGTGACTCCCTGCTTTTTAACTTATTTATTAATGACCTTGAGCTTGGAATAGAGAACAAAGTCTCCATATTTGCTGATGACTGTAAATTGTGTAAGGTAGTAGAATCAGAGCAGGATGTAATTACTCCCCCGAAGGATTTGGAGAGACTAGAAACGTGGGCAGGTAAATGGCAGAAGAGGTTTAATACAGATACATGTAAGGTTATGCATTTGGGATGCAAGAATAAACAGTGGTCTTACAAAATATATGGAGATAAATTGGGGGAATCCTTAATGGAGAAGGATTTAGGAGTGCTTGTAGACAGCAGACTTTTTTGCAATGGTGCTCAAAGTCATGCAGCAACTGAAAAGGCAAACAAGATCTTATCTTTCATTAAATGGATGGAAGGGAAGTCAACATAATTATGTCCCTTTAAAAAGCATTAAAAAGACCACACCTTTAATATGGAGTACAATTGTGGACACACTCCTTAGAAAATACATTTGGAACTAGAGAAAGTACAGAGAAGAGCCACAAAATTAATAAATGGGATGGACAATCTGATTTATGAGGAGAGAGTAGCAAAATTAGATTTATTTACATTAGAAAAGCGGCATCTAAAAGGGGATATGATAACTATATAGAAATATATTCAGGGACAGTACATGGAGCTTTATAAAGAACTATTCATCCCAAGGGCAGTACAATGGACTCGGGGCCATCCCTAAAGGTTAGAGGAAAGGAGATTTCACCAGCAATAAAGGAAAGGGTTCTTTACAGTAAGGGCAGTTAAAATGTGGAATTCATTACCCATGGAGACTGTGATGGCAGATACAATAGATATGTTTAAAAAAAGGTTGGACATCTTTTAATAAAGGAAATTTATACAGGGATATACCAAATAAGTAAGCATGGGAAGGATGTTGATCCAGGGAATAATCTGATTGCTAATTCTTGGAGTCAAGAAGGAATTTATTTTTCCCTTAGGAGATATCATTGGATGATTTTTCACTGGGGTTTTTTTGTTTGCCTTCCTCTGGATCAATATACTGTAAGTAGGAATATAGGATAACGTATCTGTCCTCTAGATTGATCATAGATTGAAATTGATAGATGTATGTCTTTTTTCAATCTCATCTACTATGTAACTATGTAACTGTAATGAAAGGGGGGATTGAGTGAGAGGGGGTAATTGAGTGATAGCAGATGGGAGAGAGTGCGTGAGGAATATGGGGGCAAGAGTGAGAGACAGAGGGGGGAGACAAATACTGGTGTGAAAAGGGAGGGCTCGCAAAGGCCGCCGACACAAGGTGGGTTCCAAGGCGAAGCTTCAGTCCTTGGCCCAGTAGCGTATTTCCCATTACGCCCTTTAGGCCCGGGCCTAGAGTGGCAACATTTTGGGGCGGCAAAAATGTCTGCCCCCATTTGCATTTGCCGCGCTCTCGGGCCTATTGGACCTAATGGGAAGGCACTTACATGTGTCCTGCATCCTCCTTGCTGCCGTCCTCTATCTCCTTTGAAACCCCAGCGTCAAATGATGCCTGACGCCGCAAATGTCCAAACGCGATGTCACACGACGTCTCGTTACCATGGCAACTTGACATCGCGACATCCAATGACAACATGATGGCACATTACCATGGCAACGTGACACTGTGCGCCATCACGTTGATGACGTCCATGGCATTATTTGACGCCGGGCTTCAAAAGGAGATAGAGGGCGGCAGCAAGAAGGTGGCAGGACACATGTAAGTGCTTAGAAGCAGCGTATTTTCAAACCTGCCGCTGCCTGGGCCCCAGGAAATCTGTCTGTGGCCCTGATTGAATTGCATGTCCCTGTCACCCAGGCTTCATAGAGGCTCTTCTATTCCTTTCACTTGCTGTTATCTCTCCCTCAGCCTCCATTGTTGCTACAGCTCAGTCATCCACTGCAGCTAAAAGTTTGCATTTGTTTTTTTTCCCACATTGTTTAGCACCACATGGAATATGGGTAACCATATCAGGGTTCTCATCCCTGGCTCCTCTTGATTATCCACTGGATTTCAGATAATTTACACTATTGAATTCAAGTAGAGTTACTGTGCTGTGTATTCATCATTAAAAAAATTCATGACTGGATTGTCTCTATGTTCCCTCTCAGAGCAATGCTGTGTTAAGCACCAGAACATCAGTGCATGTTATGAGTCTATAGGTAGGGCGGGGTGTCTTCCAGTGCTGGAAGATTTTTTTATTACAGAAGATTACTTAGACCCCTTAGAGATATGACACCTAATGATTTCTATCAAATGTTACTGTCGATTTATGTCATCATGAAAGACATGAGAGGAACGGTGGTTAGTTTACGTCCATGCATAACATAATATTATGGATGTGAATATGCAAACATTGTGAGCAACTCCAAATTATTTTTCACACAAAGTTTGAGCAGATCAAACTAGGCTATTGAAGAACAGATGTGTATGTGGGATAAAGCACAGATGAGAACAGAAAAAGTTGTCCTATTTTGTAGGAGCTTAAAACTGAAAGTAGATTTTCAAGAGGCTTTTGCTACATTTTAAGACCTCTATTAATCAGCAGCTGGCTTATAAATTTGGTAAGAGGGAAAAGGAAGGATACATAAATGTTTTCAAAACAAAAATACGGTCACGTTTATTAGGGCTTAATAATAAAATTGTTCAGAGTTTAACATGGATTGGAAATGTAATGTACTGTAATGGTATTAAATCATGTAATTTTTATAAATATTTACCTGCATTAAGCCACAAATAAAAGAATTGGCAATTAAAAGTGGTTTATGCTTAAACTATCTAAGCCAGGTAAACTTTTACATGCTTTAGCTAAAGTTTTGATACCTAGGGTCCCCAGGTGTCCGGTATTGAACTGGACTGTCCTGTATTTGGATACTCTGTTCAGTAAAAAATGAGAGGTACTGTAATACTGGACATGTATGTGTCCGGTATTTTCCTCCCTGGACATAGTGACCTGACGCACCTTTCACCATTCAGTCCAGTATTTTTGGAGAAGCCACCTGGCAACCCTATTGATACCACAAGTAATAATAATATAACAGGACCTGGAGTACATTAAAAGAGAGCCAACATGCTTACTTGCACCATAAGACGACGATGGTTTACTGCACTTTATGCTTCTTATATATCTTGTTTTAACAATGGTTCCACTACTGTAAATATTTCAGGATGTGAGGAAATAATGCAAATTCTGACAGTAATACTCCACCAAACCTGCTGAATATTTTTCATTTGAAGTAATTCCAAAATATTGCGAAAATTGCTTCTAGAATTACTGGTGGTATTCGCTCTAATTTGAAAGTGTTTACATTTTTGTTTTCACGGCACATATTCTATGCCACAGAAACCAAGGATGCCTTGTGAATGTCTATAACGTGTATGGAAACTGGGGTAAACAGTCCATTTCTTACCGCACCTACAAGCGGGAGTATTCTTCTAAATATACAAATATATAGAACAAATACATATACAACAGTGACAATCATTGTGGTACACAGCATTTAGGTGGACGTGTGAGGTGACGTGATTAAGCGAGAGAGAGAGAGAGAGAGACAGAGAGAGAGAGAGAGAGAGAGAGAGAGATACAACAGTAGCTAGTGTTAAGTGCCCCACGCTCCTGCTTTTGAGTATTTGTTCTACAGTATATACTGTATTTATTTTTATCAGGACTATAAAGGGAAATACCACTCTTAGGTGGGAGCGGGCCTGAAAATGTCTGACTGCCCAATACGTAGCCCCCCTTATATCTGGTCTATTCGTACTGTCTGCTATTGCCAGTGGTCCTGGTTACTGTATTTATCCTGATTTTTGGATTAGACTTGTGCTTTTGTTCCCTCTATGCATGTTTGTGTTCCCCTTTTTTTTCTCCACGCAGTATCATGATCTCATGCTTTGAGTGGGTTTTTGGGGTACCATGTTTTTTCACGTAACCTATATCTTGCTACCATTTCTGTACATTTTCACCTTATATAATTAGAGTGTTTTTCTGCTACAAGCACTGTGTGGGATAGTTTTTTTCTAGTGTGAGTGCTGTGGGTATCTAATTTATGGTGTATTTTGGGCGTTTAGAGAGATCCTCTTACCTACGTGCACCATTATCATAATTTTTAAGTTGGTTACATTGGTGTGCTGATTGACTTTGTTTAGTAGAATGTTACTTGCCATTGATTATTGAAGTCCCCTACAAATCTTATGTTCTTTTGTTAATTTCTCAAACCTTCCCTGCTGTCAAGAAGCGGGCTTCTAGGGGTTTATATAATTTGTGGTGGAGTTGCTACTGTGGCCCCTTTCCAAAAAACGATCCCTCATGACTACTGCTTGTTCAACAAAGATAGCCTGGGAGGATCAATTATACCTTTATCTCAGAAATTGGCTAGTTGGGATGTTATGTATCGTGATGATGACTGTCCGCCCTAAAAAGGCTGGTTGCGGTGTCATTGCAATATATATTGGTAATGAGATAACCCTGAGAATGTTTGTATATAACTAGATCCAAAAATTGATAGTGTCTCTACTGATCTCATACAGTAAGTGATCTTAAAATTGATATGACTCTGGTTAAGTAGGTCGATAAACTCCAGCAATGCTTTCAATGGACCTCTCCACAGTATGAAGATTGCATCGATATATCTTTTCCAAAGTTCTATATTTTTAGTCTACATCTTCAGATTCTCACCGTATCAAAAACAATCACCTTCCACCACCCTTCATACTAATTAGCGTACATGGGGGCAAAAGTGGTGCCCATCACAGTTCCTTGAATCTGATGGCAAATAGTGTGCTTAAAGAGGCATTAGTTTGTCTTTAGGACACATTCTAGCAGTTTAATGAACTGATTGTTCTGTTCAATAATAGAAAAGGGGACAGAGACCAACACCTTTTGAGAATGGAACAATACTGGATATGTACCCTTAAATCTAAATTTTAGGTCTACTGAACGTATCTCTTGAATTATCACCTTTTCTTAGATGAGCTTTTGCAGATTCATATATTTAACTGTTATGTTATGTATCCAAAAAAAAAAGAAAGAACAGGAGCGCACCAAGGTGAGAACCCAGAATATTCGGATGAGAAAGGACCCCTTGTCCTCATCACTGAAAGTAGCCATCTCATGTACAAAGTCTCATAAGGAGAGTTAAGACCAACCTTACGAGACTTTCTACATGAGACGGCTATTTTCAGCGATGAGGACAAGGGGTCCTTTCTCATCCGGGTATTCTAATGACGCATGAACTTGCATGAACCCGGAAGTGAGTTGCTATAGAATGTGATCGGCTCAGCCCCAGCACGCGGGACTGATTCCTATTACATCAGCATTTCCCCCATCTATTCCACTGCATGCTGACACATGGAGGAGTTTGATTGACCACTACACGGACTGAATTTGACTTATATGTCAGTTATTTATCGTTTGCTATTTTGTAGTTACCAATACAATTGTTCTCACCTTGGTGCGCTCCTGTGTCCTTTTTTTGTTTGGATTTCTGGTCCACCAACGGAGGTTTCCAGCAGTGGATGTTTTCGGAGTGAGGGGAAGCACTTCTTGTCACAGGAGCTGCAAGAGGAGAGAGAGAATCAACTTGATTACCATCCTAGGAAGCAAGAACGCGGATTGAGTAACTTTTGACTGTTATGTATGTTTTTATTTTGTACATATAGTTTGTGTACAGTATATATAGATGTAGTAAGATTTATTGCTATCGCGGGTGCCGCGAGGTGCATCTAAGTTTGGTACAATTATTATAAGGTGTTATTTTAGGGTAACACTATATATAGTCAGCAGGTCTTTTTCATTCTACTGGATATAGATCCAGTATTGGTCTTTCTCCCTCCTAATAGAGGTAAATGAGAATTGTAATCCTAATAAAGGTATATTAGTAGTAGAAGTATTTTACTGTGTATTTTAGTCATATTGGATGTAGCATTGGGCTTCTCTGTCTCTTGTTGTATACATTTGCCACGCTCAATAGCTCTCCTTTTTGACACTTATATTTTTATATATTTTGTGGGGGCTCAGGGGTTCCTTAAATTTGCTTGCTGGGGTTCTGTGTGTTGTTTACCACTATATATACACATTTTTTCTTCATGTATTATTTTTATATATTTTTTTCTCATTTACTTTTATTATTATTTTTTATGTTCATTCGCTTTCACTTTTAAAGTTAATATGTATATATCTATTGGATATGGTATTGTGTATCATGATTCACAATCACTATACTATTAAGGTATTTTTATCTATTCACTTATCTACTGTAGTCCACCATTATCAGGCATGTGTAACATGATGTACTACTTTAAATTCACTTGTGTACATTTCTACGTGATGCTTCGTGATTGGATCGAAGGGGATATTTAACCTATGACAGACACCTCGGTGGCCGCACAGAGCACCACAGGGCAGCAATAGTTTCGATGTGGGACCACTTTTCTTAGTCACTATGGCATGGAGACAAGGGGGTGGGGACGGTTCCTCCATATGTCTTTCTCACTCCTCCTTCTGTGGGCCAGAAATAGAATACAAACTGGTAATGTCCTTCACCATTCCCGCCATGTCCCTCTATGCTGGAACCAGGGTCATGTGTAATGTATGAATAGCTCCAGTTAGCTTAACTCATGCCTTCCCTCTTCCAAAGCACAACAAGTCCTATTGTCTTTCTTAGTTTTATTGAAGGAAAGTCATAGGATGAAAGGTACGTGCAGAAGTACTGTGGGTAGAGAGTGCTTCTCTGTCTGAAGTGCTGTGTATCAAGGTAAGACTGTGTAAAAACAGAAAGGCCTTGCTGGGGCTAATAGCAGGCAGGTACTGTACTCACTCAGTGTCCTGGGTGGAAAGGAAGTAAAGGCCAAGTGTCACACAGGAAAAGTATGGGACTGAACTAACTGTCAGCAGGGACATGGGGGGAAATAGAATAGCCCATTCTAGGAGAAAGGCTGAGGTTGCTATATCAACACACTAACTAGGGCTGTGGAAGGAAATAATAAAACAATGTAGCCTATTCACATGCAGCTAGCTGCTGGGACAGAAGAAATTACAGGCAGCTGAACTAAAGAGACAGCAACTGTCTATGAGCTGCAAATGACACAGGGATAAGATAATCCTGTTCGAGGACACCCTCACCGTTTGGTCCATCCACTCTATCATATCCAAAAATCATATCCAACTTTCCTTCCACTGTGTTGCTGTAAGTCTGCGGTGGCAGAGGTGTAGATGCATCTTGTACAGAGGGATAATTGAAAGTTACAAATTAACCCGAAACTGCCAAGCTGAATCTAACCAAGTCACCTGTTCCAACAAGGCTTTCATTTGGTGGGGGTTTGTCGATGTAGAGCTGAGCTGGGTCAGGGGTGAGGTGAGCAGGAACTGAGTTGGGAAGAGCTGAGTCTGGGGCAAGATCAGCCAGGATCGAGTTGGGAAGAACTGGTTCCGAGGCAAGGTGAGTTGGGTCTGAGTTGTGCTGAGTAGAGTACGAGATGAGATGAGCACAGTATGAGGTGAGGTGCGCAGAGTCCGGAGCTTAGTGATGGGGAGTGGGGTACCTGGTGTGGAAGCAAGTTTGCTGTGTCTAGATACTTGAATGGAGAACAGTAACTTGACAGAGCAAGAAAGACAGAGCCCCAATGAACAGCACTCAATATCAATGTATATGGTTAATTTAAAATATAACCTTTATAAGGTATTAAAATAAAGATGGACACAAAACACAGCATAGAAAAATCACATATGTATATAGCTGATGTGTGCATAAGACCTATACTCGTATGAGCATGCTCTCATAAAGGTATGGAAAATATGTAAATATATATTTTATGTGGAGGAGTGATAAACTCAAATGATATTTGTGTGAGCGGAATATCTCATTTGTTAATACACAATCCTGGAGTATTCTCTATGTCAAATCTTCTAATGCCCTCCCAACCCTTAAACTACTCTCCCAAGGGAGCTACTGTAGTATCAGCTAACATGTAATACTAAAATTAGAGCGCATAAGGAAACAATCTTATATTATATTGTAGTTTCCCAATAATAATGGGGTCTGCATTCCGACGTCCACATGTGGTATACACACAACCTGAATGACTGGTAATAGTAGAACCTATGCTAGTAAGTTAATACTGCAGGTGTGTGATGCAGGTGTGTGATGCAGAGGGGGAACCGAGTGAGAATCTGAGCTTCCTTTGAAGCCACTAGAGTATATGTGATATCAGATACACTCTAGATGATCAGTGGTGGTAAGAATAAATCGTCCCCACTCTTACACAGGAGCGGTATAGCCCACTGTATCTCACAAGGGTAACCTGGGTGCAAGAAAACTAAAGCAACAGCTCACAGTACGGATGATAAGTGGGTCTCAGGCCCTAAGTACTGAGCTCTAGGTATAAAACTTGTTTTTAAATCTGCCATAGACCAGGGCATAGTGTGAGTAACTGGCCCCTCGGTGTTACACTGGCAGTAATAGTGTCAAGCTTATGAATACATAATTGATATTAGTTAGTAGTATGTAAACAAACAGAACCCTGTATCCACTGGAGCACAGCCTTTATATACAGCCTATCGGTATAGAATTAATAAATGTATGTTCATGGGTGCCGATAGACAGCATGTAATATTTATCACTAGGCACAACACTGACCGCTCGTGAACGGAGCATCACACAGATATCAAACCATCAGTAGCCGGAGCACAGTGTACAAATCTAGCCCCTCGATATGGAGCTGGCATTACTAGTATTGGACTAGTGGATACCTGGCTGGTATTATGTAATAGTTTATAAAAACACAGAATGCTACGTCCCCCAATTGGCACACACGAGCAGAAATGTACTGGCCCTGTATTGTGGGACTAATCACTAAGGATGTGTTCCATTTATGAGTAGATTACATTACATTAACGTCTACATTTTTTTAATAAAACGACATAAAACAAAAACTTGTGGAATCTCACTCATGATTTGGACAGTAAAAATGCACTCTGTGTATCAGTAGTGGTCTGCAGTGCCGTGATCATCTGGGTGTGGATTTCCTGTCCCCCTGGAGTGTTTAGGCAACCATGTGTGGTACCAAACCAGTGCAGAGAATGTCGGTGTGCTGGCCGCATGCCACCCACCCTGGGCCGAGTATCCCCATTCATCCACCCATCTACCCCCAATAAAGCAGATACTCGGGGACCCCCTGCTGCCCGAGTTACAGTATGGGGTGCCGGTATCTCCCTGCATTGTTTAAATCTCCGGGAGGTTTAAATGCACAGGAGATACCCGCTCCCCATACCGGGGACTGTGACTTGGGAAGCAGAGGGTCCCCGAGGCTGAAAATAATGCAGTTCTGCTCCTTATACCCCCTGCTACAATACTCTATTATAATGTAAATTAAACCTGCGCAATCGCCTGTAAGAGCTGTGCAGGGAGATGCAGCTCTCTCCGTGCAGCTCTTCCAGACTGCAGTTTAAGCAAACAGTTTAAGTCAATAAGACATGAAAAAAAAAAAAAGTAGTGCGATGTTGCATTTTTTTACCGAACTTTAAAAAATGTGTGATTTTTCTTAGTGAATACCATTTTGACCCATTTTTATAGTGCAGTAAGAACATACAAAATTGTTTGGCAATGTACTGAACTTCGTGAACAAAGAAATAAGTGTCTACAGCGCTAATGCTAAAAAATGAAAATAATAATAATAATATTACAGTGACTACTACAAACTTTTACTTAAAAGTGAGGCTGCCTAGGCAGAAATGACCAACACAGATAAAACAAACCTAACAATAAAAAACAAACAGCCGGCGCATAAAATAAAATGTCTCGGTGAATAAATTCTGACCAAATGAAGAGTGCAATCACGGATATCAAATAGTCCTGAGTGTGTCCTGTGTGTGTAACCACCCACATTTGTGCTTGAGGATGTGGACTCTACTAGCCCATTCCCCCATAGAGCTGTTTTCAGCCAGGAATTTCCTCATTTGAGTGACGTCATACGCTCACCGCGTGACCAGCGGTCTGTGAGCGTGGCGGCGGTGTTTGTCAGAGCAGCACGGAGCTCCGGAGGACTCGTGTGGCGTTCCCCGTAGAGGTCTGTACACCTGGGGAGGAAGGAGATCTGTTCTATTGGCTTGATATTTCAGCTTTGCTGTAAGTAGGATTCTAATTTTACCCCTACTGGATGGACTTGTTTAGCTTATGCCCCAAGCCTCAATAGGCAATTGTTTGTCTTTTTTATATATTTATTTACACTGTTTTTTTAAATTCTAATAGCTATTTGGTTATTCTTTGTATGCGTTTTAATTTTTATGGTTTATTTATCAGGGTTACACTATGATTTTTCGCTTTGTTTTTATTTTGTCTTTTATGTTTGTTTGTCTGTGCTGTGAGACTTCAGTCAAGATCCTTCTCAGGACTGTTTGATATCCGTGATTGGACTCTTCATTTGGTCAGAATTTATTCACTGAGACATTTTAGGTGCCTGCTGTTTGTTTTTTTAATGCACTTAACTTATCAAAGTTGAATGAATAGGCCCCTTAGACTTATTGGTCTGAAGGATATATTTTAGGAGGTTTAACTATTTTAAATATATTTTGTACAGTATAGCCATCAGCACATCTCCCAGGGAACCTCACATGTGTTCTTTTCACCTCCACTGGAGAGAACTTAGAATTTAGAGTTCTAAGAACTCTAGAACTTAGAACTTAGAATCTAAGTTCTGGGGAGAACTTAGAATTCCTATCTCGCCTGCTTGTAGGTGGTAAGAGTTGTACGAGGCAGTTTAACATCTTGAACTTTTTGGAGCTACTAGAATACAGCTACTATAGTTTACAAAAACATTGAGTTTGGTCAAGCCGCACAGATTTGCCAGCCAGAATAAACCACTTAAAAAAAATACTTTTTTAGACATGAATTGGACATGTGATAAAGTCTTACAGAATAGCAAAGCATGCCAATCTGCTTCTAAAGTGGTCTTTTGAAGTGGTTTGTCACAATTCAGAGCTAGTAGAATAGGCCCTTGTGTACTGGTTTCAAATCTCAGGTGCGTAAAGACCATAAGAAGATAAACCACTCTATCTTCCTAACTCCTCCCCTTGATTTCGAAGGGCATTTAAGGACTTCCTAGTGCTACACGGAACGTCTCCCTTGAGAAAGAGTCTATGGGCCTCATGCAGTAAGCCCCGATCCAACATTTTCGGTAAGGGTTGCGGATTGGTGGCTAACAGGCCATTTTTTGGCGATTTGCCCTCGCAGTATTCAGTAAGGGCCGAATCCTTCCGATCCCTGCCGAAGCACTGCGAAAGCAAAGCTGCCGATGACCTGTGGCGATACAGCTTGGCTCCCGATAAGGCTCCCGATAAGCCTTTGGTGCCGATAGATGTTTGCAGCTGAGAGAGACAAGCCGCTCTCTCAGCGCAAACATCGGCAACAAAAAAAGTATTTAAAAACAACTTTTACTCATAGTGTACATGTGCAGGGGGTCTTCGGAGCTGAACCGCGTTGGTTTGAGGTCCGGCGACCCCCTGCCCCCCGAGATACAGGCCCCTTTATGAGGTGCCGGTATCCCTCGGCGTTTAAAGGTCCCGATCACGTGACCGCGACCTGTAAACAAACCAGAGGGATACCGGCACCCCATAAAGGGGCCTGTATCTCGGGGGGCAGGGGGTCCCCGGACCTCAAACCAACGCGGTTCTGCTCCGGAGACCCTCTGCACATGTACAGTATAAATAAAACACACACACATCAATAAAGACTCGTTCCTTACCTTGGCGGCTATGTGCAACGGTAATGAAGCAGCATGAATGTCTTTTTAATTATACTGTACAGTGAGCAGGGGGTCCCCTGAGCTGAACCGCATTGATTTGTGGAGCAGGGACCCCCTGCTTCCCGAGTTACAGGCCCCGGTATATGTCATCGGGTGGCAGTGTCGCCGCCATGTTTATAGCGTCCCCGCAATAAACATGGCGTCCACACTGTAACCGATGGCCCAAACCGGGGCCTGTAACTCGGGAGGCAGGGGGTCTCTGAGCCACAAATAAATGCGCTTCAGCTCAGGGGGCCTCCTGCTTCCGCACAATATTATTAAAATACATTAATGCTGCTTCATTACCATAGCGGATAGCCGCTAAGGCAATGAAGGGGTTAACGCATAGTAGCATGTTTATTGGGGACAAATGCCCCCAATAAACATAGCAGCAATACACAACATACAGTATAGTAATGGGCAGAATGACTATTATCCACAAATGGATAATAGTGCAGTTGTCCATTTAAAATACATACACAACAATAAAGACATTAAATACATATAGCACTCACCCATGTCCCACTGCCACGATGAAGGCCATCCTCATCTTCATCCTGCCCATGCCCCATCCGCTTCTGCAAAACAAACACAAGAATTACAACATCCAAATTAATGTCCCCTAACCCCTTAATCACCATAGCGGTTATTAACCGCTACAGTTATTAAGGGGTTAAGCCACCATCACCCACATACCCTCCCCCACAAAGCCCCCCAACCACCCTCACCCAATACCCACAGGGGAGTCCTACCAAATACCCTTGGGCCTAATACCCCCTCCCCCAGCACATACAGTACAATAATGTGCAAAATAACTATTATCCACATAGGGATAATACATTATTTGGCCATTATTAAACACATTCAATACCGTTAAAATGTAAAGAAAATTGTACTAACCTCATCAATAAGAAGTCTCCGTCGCCAGCATCATCCTTGGGGTCCGTTGCCAACATTATAAATAGCCACAACATTTGAATATCATTAACATAACACTGAACCCCTTAATCACCTTATCGGGTACTAACCTGAAAGGTAATTAAGGGGTGAAGCCATCCTGCAATGCCTACAACAGTTATGCATAACATCCTCAGTGAAATAAATACCCATTGCCTAACCAAATTCCATTTAATCATTCAATCTGTAGGCTCACATGCCTCATAAAACATTGCATTTACAGTGTATACATGTAGCATAACATGTAAACTGCATGTACACGCTGCAAATCAATGTTAACAATACAATAATCCCACTCAAATCGCCATTCATCACAAGAAGTATATTATTTAATCCAATAAACTCACCATCAATGAATTACCACACATCACTTACATCCCTAAACAATTAAAATACCATCCATACCAATTACACAGTGAACTAAAGCTATCCTAACAGAGAACAACTTCAAAACATAGAAAAAAGTACACCAACAATAACAATATACTAAAGCAAGGCTTTCCATATCCTACTGTACGGCCTGGAAGCCCAAAACTTACATCTGTCTAAAAATAAAATACATTTAGCACACATCAATGCATAGCCACAATGATTAACAATACAGAATAAGAAGCTTTAACAACACTATCATTTCTTACCCTGTATATATATCTGTACACATACATACAGACATACATACAGTGGGAAGAAATGATATGCATTATAAAAAATGAAAACATGAAAAAGCAACAAAAAAAACAGTTACATTAAGTACATTTCTTTATTTAACTTACCATTACTTGCCCCCACCGACTCCCGTTGATCAGCTTACTCACGAACCAATCCACGACACCATCCACGAAACAATCCACGACACGATCCAGGAACAGGAAACCATAAAAGAAAAAAACATAACAAATTAAACATTAAAATAATAAAACATGACAATCAAGGGTTGTACTAGTTTTATTCTTAGTGAATCTGTATTAAAATACTTTGTTCCGGGGTCTTCTTGACGTCCGGTGCCACGCCCTGGTCTTCAATCTTCAGGAGAAGGTCCGTCCTCCTCGGCGTCTGCCTTCAAAATGAGACGACATAGGCTTTTAAAGGCCTATGACGTCACATTTGTCGTCATATGGTTCCCACGGCCCTGATTGGGCCGTGAAAACCATGTGTTTTGGCCGATGTAAAAAAATTTGATGACGTCACTTAAAGGCAATGCCAGCACAGCCAATCAGAATGGCTTTGCTGCAATTGCCTTTAAGAAAACGTCATGAAATGACACATGGCCGGACTCACTATCACTATCACTATCACTATCGGACCTACTCTCACACTCAGAGTAGGGATGGAGTTCCCACGCTCTGATTGGCTGGCTTACCATGTGAGTCCGGCCATGTGTCATTTCATGACGTTTTCTTAAAGGCAATTGCAGCAAAGCCATTCTGATTGGCTGTGCTGGCATTGCCTTTAAGTGACGTCATCAAATTTTTTTACATCGGCCAAAACACATGGTTTTCACGGCCCAATCAGGGCCGTGGGAACCATATGACGACAAATGTGACGTCATAGGCCTTTAAAAGCCTATGTCGTCTCATTTTGAAGGCAGACGCCGAGGAGGACGGACCGCCTCCTGAAGATTGAAGACCAGGGCGTGGCACCGGACGTCAAGAAGACCCCGGAACAAGGTATTTTAATACAGATTCACTAAGGATAAAACTAGTACAACCCTTGATTGTCATGTTTTATTATTTTAATGTTTAATTTGTTATGTTTTTTTCTTTTATGGTTTCCTGTTCCTGGATCGTGTCGTGGATTGTTTCGTGGATGGTGTCGTGGATTGGTTCGTGAGTAAGCTGATCAACGGGAGTCGGTGGGGGCAAGTAATGGTAAGTTAAATAAAGAAATGTACTTAATGTAACTGTTTTTTGTGTTGCTTTTTCATGTTTTCATTTTTTACAATGCATATCATTTCTTCCCACTGTATGTATGTCTGTATGTATGTGTACAGATATATATACAGGGTAAGAAATGATAGTGTTGTTAAAGCTTCTTATTCTGTATTGTTAATCATTGTGGCTATGCATTGATGTGTGCTAAATGTATTTTATTTTTAGACAGATGTAAGTTTTGGGCTTCCAGGCCGTACAGTAGGATATGGAAAGCCTTGCTTTAGTATATTGTTATTGTTGGTGTACTTTTTTCTATGTTTTGAAGTTGTTCTCTGTTAGGATAGCTTTAGTTCATTGTGTAATTGGTATGGATGGTATTTTAATTGTTTAGGGATGTAAGTGATGTGTGGTAATTCATTGATGGTGAGTTTATTGGATTAAATAATATACTTCTTGTGATGTATGGCGATTTGAGTGGGATTATTGTATTGTTAACATTGATTTGCAGCGTGTACATGCAGTTTACATGTTATGCTACATGTATACACTGTAAATGCAATGTTTTATGAGGCATGTGAGCCTACAGATTGAATGATTAAATGGAATTTGGTTAGGCAATGGGTATTTATTTCACTGAGGATGTTATGCATAACTGTTGTAGGCATTGCAGGATGGCTTCACCCCTTAATTACCTTTCAGGTTAGTACCCGATAAGGTGATTAAGGGGTTCAGTGTTATGTTAATGATATTCAAATGTTGTGGCTATTTATAATGTTGGCAACAGACCCCAAGGATGATGCTGGCGACGGAGACTTCTTATTGATGAGGTTAGTACAATTTTCTTTACATTTTAACGGTATTGAATGTGTTTAATAATGGCCAAATAATGTATTATCCCTATGTGGATAATAGTTATTTGGCACATTATTGTACTGTATGTGCTGGGGGAGGGGGTATTAGGCCCAATGGTATTTGGTAGGACTCCCCTGTGGGTATTGGGTGAGGGTGGTTGGGGGGCTTTGTGGGGGAGGGTATGTGGGTGATGGTGGCTTAACCCCTTAATAACTGTAGCGGTTAATAACCGCTATGGTGATTAAGGGGTTAGGGGACATTAATTTGGATGTTGTAATTCTTGTGTTTGTTTTGCAGAAGCGGATGGGGCATGGGCAGGATGAAGATGAGGATGGCCTTCATCGTGGCAGTGGGACATGGGTGAGTGCTATATGTATTTAATGTCTTTATTGTTGTGTATGTATTTTAAATGGACAACTGCACTATTATCCATTTGTGGATAATAGTCATTCTGCCCATTACTATACTGTATGTTAGGGGGGTATAGGTGTTGTTGGGTATATATATATATATATATAATTATTTAATTATTTATTTATTTCGTTATTGTGGGGCTGGGGTGTGTTTTTTTATTATTGTGGGTAGCGGGGGTGAGTGAAGGAGGCATTAGCCCCAACGGTGGTTGTTTAGGGCTTGCGGGTGGGTAGCGGGAGGCCTTAACCCCTTCAGGACCGTAGCGGTATTAACCGCTACGGTCGTGAAGGGGTTAAGTGCCCCCGCATCCCCCCCGCAAGTCCTAAACTCACACCCAGGGCCAAATACCCCCCTCACCCATCCCCGCTACCCACAATAACGCTGGCACGGTGGGTTAAACCCTTCATTGCCTTAGCGGTTAGCCGCTAAGGTAATGAAGTGGCTTTTAAATGCCTTTTCCTGCCTCGGATGCATGCCGGGGGGCTCCGGTGCGGGTATCAGCTCCGGAGACCCCCAGCATCAATCACAGGCAGGAAAAAGGGCTGATTTTTCCTAAGTGTCGCCCTTGCCGATGCTTCTCCTTCAGCAAGTTGCCAACTTTAGTTGTCGGGCTGGATTGGCCATAAAATCTCCAATCTGGCCTGCCGATCAGCACCGAAAAGCTGATCGGGGCTTACTGAATTCAGGCGGGAAAAAAAGTCCCGATAAGTGGCTTATCGGCAGCCGGGTGGCGAAAAAATTTTTTTCGGAAGAAAAGTTGCCGATAATTCCCACTTATCGGGGCTTACTGAATCAGGAGGGCAAAAAACGGCTATAAAATGCCGAAAAAGCCTTATCGGGGCTTACTGCATGAGGCCCTATATGTGAAAGGATTTTTATTTTTCCACATATATTATATCTATTCTAACTGTAGTGTTATTCAGTTGTTATTTGAATATGTGGGCAGAATAAGAAATGTACTCAAATGCAGTGATACATTTTTAAGTAAACAACTCTAACATAGATATCTCCTCTCTTTCCCATGTAAATATATTCCATCCACCTGGTATACATATATCCATTTAAGATAATAATACAAGTGTGGTGAATGTATTATGTACTATATTTAGTACTAAACTACAATCTGTCTTTCAGAACATCCAAATTCTAGAATGTTTCAGTCCATTCAGAGATTGAACTTGTAGTAGAGTAGTACTGTACGTCTGTCTCTCTCTACATACTGTTGTGTATATTCAACATATTTTAGAATTCTATGATGCGATCTTATATTTTATATCATTTGTATAATATATGTATTGAGATTGTTATTTTTAGGCTTAGTTACATCACAGATTTTGCCGGCTTTATCTCCAACCTGCCCCGCACATGTGCTGGTGAACTGCGGAACAAACATACAGAGTTCACAGCCAAGTGCAGAGCAGGGGGGGGAATTGTCCATCAGGCTTAACCCAGCGGATGTCCCTCCTGCTGCATGGGATTCCCGCTGTGTTAATCAAACCGGGCTGCACCAGTCTGGAAGCGCTGCTCAGAGAAAGAATCAACAGCAGAAAGAATCAGTCATACACTCTACGCATCTCTAACAGGCGATTGTGCTTCTTTTTTATTTTATTTTAATGACATAGTATTGAAGCGGGGTTCTCCGGAAATAAACCACCTTCATTTCAGCCCCGGGACCCCCTGCTTCCCAAGTTACAGGCCCCGGTATGGGCAACCGGTATCTTCGGCAAGTTTAAATGTCCCGGTCACGTGACATACTGTAAAGCATGTATCTTGGGAAGCAGGGAGTCCCCAGGGCTGAAATTAATGTGGTTCAGCTCCAGAGACCCCCTGTAAGGATGCTCGCTGTGGGTACACCCGCTTCCAGTGCTTCCTTACCTGGTCTTCGTGCCGCCCAGGCTCCCCGGCGGCGTGCCTCACTCCTCACAGCCCCCTCCATAGCCGCTCCCGCACTTCCGGGTCGCGCGTGTCACCCTTACGAGCGTGCGCGGACCCAGGCTGCTATTTGCTGGTGCCGTGTGCCTGACTCCTCCTCTTCTGTGACTGCGCGCGCAGTGTGCGCTTCGCTGCCCCTGCTCCCGCAGCTCCACCCCCATGCACGTCTCCCCTATCGGATCCTTCCCCGGGCCGCTCATCTGCTCCTCCCCTTGCCCTGGTAGGTCCCAGCCTCCCAGACACTTCTCCCCTATTAGGTCCTCCCTCGGGCCACTCCTCCACTCCTCCCCTCGCCCTGATAGGTCCCAGCCTCCCAGGCACTTCTACCCTTCCAGGTCCTCCCTCGTGCCGCTCCTCCGTCCCTCCCCTTCCTCTGATAGGTCCCAGCCCCTATTTAGTCTCCCCTCACCATTACCTCCTTGCTCTGCATAGCTTCTGTACCTTGGTGCTGTCTGCTGTTGCCTGGCCCCTTTTGTCTTTCAGTTCCTGTTCCTGTCCCTAGATATTCTGCTGACCTCCCTGGATTCTGAACCTTGGCTTTGGACTTCGTTTACACTGCTCTCTGGTACCCCTTGGATTGGCTTTGGACATTACTACCCTGGTGACATCTATATCCCCTGGACACGGCTTACGGACATTCTACTACACTGCTCTCTCCATCCCAAGACCACTGGCTTACGGACACTCTACTATGCTGCTCTCTCCATCCCACGACCACTGGCTTATGGACTTTACCTTTCTACGCTGGAGCTGTCAAGTACGGTAAAACTAACTACCTTTGTTACCAGGACCATCTACGCTACTTCCACACTCCGGCCGTGCCCCCGTTTACTGCTAGGTGTGTGGTATTACTCCTTTCCACCTCAGCCCCGGGGTCTCGTCTGGCTTGTCGGCAGGCTGAGCATTACACCCCCTACTTCAATACTATGGAATTAAAATAAAATGAAAGAAGCTTCATTACTTTAGCAGTGAGCCGCTAAGTAATGAAGGGGTTAAACCAATGTACCTGGTTTGTTGGGGGTAGAAGGGGTGGGTGAAGGGTGTATTTGCCCCAGAGTGGGTGGTTAGGACTACCAGTAGGGTTGCGGGAGGGTTTAACCTCTTTATTACCTTAGTGGTTACTATTGCAATTGTAATTAAGGGCTTAACTGCTCCTACTACCCTACCGAGAGGCCTAAACATCCATACAGATATCCAGCAAGCTCTAAGAAATCCCAAAAATGACCACATAATAAATATATGTATATAAGTATCAATTGGAGTGCTATTGGGCGCGGCTAAATGTATACTTGTACAACAAAAAAAACAAAGAAGCCCATAGCTACATACAATATGACAAAAATATACAGTGAAATACCTATACATCTCTTGAAAAAAGGGTCATTTAGTTAGACCCTTTGGCCAAAGCATTTTAAGCCTGCAAGCCAATTCAAGGCATGACCAAATATTGCAAGTCCTACCACTAACTGATTAAAATTCTTATTTGCCTCTATAGTTAGAGGATGAATAATCGCATTGGATCTGTCACAACCATCTGCAGGCTTAAAATGCTTTTAGCCCTAGCTACCTACAAAAAAGGGGGGGGGGGGAAGGTAACAGGGTACAACCTGCTGCCAACCACTAGAGCTGTGGGTTGTTGACCAGTCTGGAAAAAGCAAGATGATTAACAAACGCACATGGGCTGCTTAAATTTAAAAGGCAAGCATCATACAGCTCACAGTTGCCTGTTCCTAGTCTGCTGAGGGTCTAGGTCTGACATGTGTTCCTCTGCTGTAGTATGTGTGGTGCTGAACTTTGTCTGAATAAAAGCCTATGTTTACTTTTCCAAACGCAAGTCTCCTGTCGTTACCTCTACTTGAATTGTCTACAAAGATGTTTACCTCATTTAATAAAGGACCAAAGCAGTAACAACTAAAAAGACACAGCAAAACAAGCAAACCAGCAATAAGAATAAGCAGGTCTGTATATGACAACTACATGGGTCTTATAGTTACAGTCGATATTTGATGTTAGTTATCCTCTTTCTAATTAGGGACCTACTGTAACTGTAAGTTTACAGCAAATGAAGAATTGGTAGCTTTTCATGGTACATTATACCTACAAAAAGTAAGAATATGGAAAAGCCAGCACAAAGTGCCCTTAATTTAGTAGTGTGCCTTATTCCTATTAAGGAGGTACTCCCAAATAAATAAAAATGAATAAACTAAAAAAGAAAAGGAAGTATTATTTATTTGCAGAACTCAAAAAGCACCCCCAAATTTTCATATATGTGTGCATGTGTGTATATATATGTATAACGGACACTCTACTACGCTGCTCTCTCCATCCCACGACCACTGGCTTACGGACTTTACCTTTCTACGCTGGAGCGTAGAAATATGTGTATACATATATATAATCAAAAAATAAATAGATGATACCGTTCTGTGGCTAACGAAATGCTTTTATTTGTGTGAGCTTTCGAGATACACTGATCTCTTCTTCCGGCGATGTTACAATGAATGAAGCAAGCAAAAGCTATACTATAAACAGTGTCTATTGGAATGTTATCTGTGCTGGTCTTTCCCCCGGTGTGGATGTGTTTTATGGCTGGAGGTGTCAAAAGGTTCCTGAAAGCAAGTGATGAAAGAGTGTGTATGTGTATCAGTGTGAATAAAAATGAATGGAGAGCCCACAGTGTATACAGTGCTTTACAAAAGGTGTGTGTGGAGTGGGAGTGGATATAAATGGTGTGGGTGGGTGTGGAAATGTGAGAGTTAGTAGCACAACTAAAAGTGTGTGTGGATACTATGTGGTCCCTATTGGTGTATAGGGATGGAAAAACAAGGAGTATAAGTATGTGTGAGAGACAGCTGTGTGTGCATACATATAGCACATATAGCGCTCATGGGAAGAGAGTTCACTCTCCATTCATTTTTATTCACACTGATACACATACACACTCTTTCATCACTTGATTTCAGAAACCTTTTGACACCTCAAGCCATAAAACACATCCACACCGGGGGAAGGACCAGCACAGATAACATTCCAATAGACACTGTTTATAGTATAGCTTTTGCTTGCTTCATTCATTGTAACATCGCCGGAAGAAGAGATCAGTATATCTCGAAAGCTCGCACAAATAATAGCATTTCGTTAGCCACAGAACAGTATCATCTATTTATTTTTTGATTATTGAAGCTCGGCTAACACGGTACTGATACCTCTACATACATATATATATATATATATATATATATATATATATATATATATATATATGTCGGAAACAGCTGTCTGTGGGTGGTTTTCTGGGTATGCACCTTAACCCTGGCTGTGCTCAAAGCTGTGACCATGCAGCAAGCTTAAGCCTATAGGGAACCATGTTAAAAATGGTTATTGAGGCAAAAAGTGACACTGTGTACTCATTTGCATGTCATTTCCCAGAATCCCTTGCTGCAGTGGAAGTGCTGTATGCTGGGTGATAATGGGGAAAGGCGGGGTTGCAGACCTGCCTAAGACATGCAGATGAGCATACAGTTGTATTTGCATATATATATATATATATATCATAGAAAAAGAACAAAAAGCACTCCGTAATAATAGTCACTGGTGTGGGTGCAGATCCTATAATGAAGAATAAGCAATACGATACCGTTTGGAAATGAAATCAGCAGGCAGCACTCCAGAATTGAACAAACAAGTGTATTGAAAAAATAAAGACAAAACACATAAACACAATACACTTGTTTGTTAAATTCTGGAGTGCTACCTGCTGATTTCGTTTCCAAACGGTATCGTATTGCTTTATATATATATATATATATATATATATATATATATATATATATATATATATATATATATATATATATAAAACTTTTATTATTCATAACATATCTAAAATGTGATATATTTTATGAATAATAAAGGTTTTTTATAAGAAAATGTGTATTACTTTCTAAGTGCTTCAAACAGATACTACTATACATCTTTTTCTGTTTAACATAACATCCTTGTTTAGGATGGCTTTTTAGGTGGCTAAAGATGGCTGACAGTAATTCAGTGTGATGCTTGTACTATAATACCTATTAAATCATCTGTTCACTCGACACACCACGCCGTCTTTTAGACTAAGAATCTAATGGTTATCACCTACAAACTTTACACTATACTTCTATGATGCATACTGTAACATACTTTTTTCATTAACCAGGAATTCTAAGGCACATCTATCATAATGGTTTATACTGTAGGAGTTTAATTAGTACTGAACATATTTTCAATAGGCCATTTGAATAGACTAAAATAATTTTAAAAAAAAGAGAGACTAAACTAGAGTTAAAATTAATTTCAAAAACATGAACAAATATGGATTTAATTAATTTGGAACCACCCATACATACACATGACTCTGTTGTGAAAAGATACCAAGATAGAATAATAACTGTGTTATTGAAGATAGAAAAACAAAAAAAGAACTCCCACATATGCAATCTGGCAAACCATATGGAGTTGAGATCTCAAGAAAACACCACTTGTAATGTAATATGACAAATAAACTTTTAAATATTATATTCCATCATCTGCATTTGTAGCGCATTTGAGAATAATTAAAGTTTATCATTGATTCCTGATGTAAAGTATATACTATCATTTTGCAAATATTATATTTATTTAAACCACTTAAGAATTAACTCTCTTTTGGCCAACAGAGGACTCATTCTTCAAGTAAGTGAATCCCCTGCACAATATTTATCTTAGATGTCTTGTTCTTGACAGAAGGCGACACAGTATTGTGGTCAGATTTCTGAGATCTGCCACCTTCCTCTTAATTACAGTATATAAACAGTGCTCCTTTTACAGTCTAACTTTTCATGCAGTGAGGCTTTTGAAAAGCCCAGATAAAAACATATAATAGTGGGGAGAGAAGCAGCCTGCTGAGGCAATCTCTTCACAGGGGTTAAACTAAAGGTAAATCAGAGACTTAAAGACAGAAACCTTTAAAAGGCTGAGTAAGTTAAACATCTGGCATCAGCAGGTGGCCAGGAATGATCACAAATGTTTCAGCCCGCATGCTGCAAACTCTATTGCCAACTGTGTCATGTCACGCTCGTAATTATTTTTTCTATGCTTCTACCCTTTGTACCATTGTGCCAAGAGGGCTTTAATCTGACCAGTGTATCCGGCCCACAACCGATACTGGGTTGTACTGCCACATCTGGGACAGTGTTCCTGCTACTGCCAAAGGTTTCCATGTTATTTCCTGGTCCATTTTGTCTGTGGGCTTGTCTGTGTATGTGATTGTCAAAGAAAATAAAAAATCCCATACACATGGATTGGTGGGTTGCTTGAAGCCCTGGTGCTCCCTGTTTCGTTGGCACCATAAACCACTCCGCACTTTCTGATTGGCTGGCGGTTTAAAGTCTTGAACTCTCCAAATACCAATACATAATCCTGGGTGGGAAATATGGAACATGGATACCCCCCAGTCCACATTAAAAAAAACTGTTAAAGCCCCAGCTCAATTTAAGGTAAATTAAAGTCCCTTTCAAAGAACAATTGAACCCACGGGCAGTACAAATGACACACGGTCATCCCTTTAGGTTGGAGGAAAGGAGATTTCACCAGCAACAAAGGAAAGGATTCTTTACAGTAAGGGCAGTTACAATGTAGAATTCATTACCCATGGAGACTGTGATGGAAAATACAATAAATATCTTCCAAAAAACGTGAATATCTTTTTAGAAAGGAAAGGCATACAGGGATATACCAAATAAGTAAACATGCAAAGGATGTTGATCCAAAGAGAAATCTGCTGGCTAATGATTCAGATTCTAGCAAGTTAAGGTGTGACATAGGCATTCTGTGTGCAATACTACCATTTACATTACAGGCATACCCCGGTTTAAGGACACTCACTTTAATTACCTTCGTGAATAAGGACATATTTTCAATAGCACCATACCCGTGTCCATACTCTCACTTCGCGAGTACAGACACTTACTCTGCCATACAGACCGCTGTAGTAGTGACGCACGGATTCCCCTCTTCCAATAGGCAAACGGCAGCTCGCGCATGCGCCAGTCAGCACGTCCTGAAAAGCAATACTGCTCCCTACCTGTACCGAAGCATCGATACGGGGAAAAGAGGTAGTGCTTCACTTTAAGTACATTTTCGCTTTACATACATGCTCTGGACCCATTGCATACTTTAATGCGGGGTATGCCTGTATGGTTATTCTGTGAGGTAAGGTCAGTGAGGTCACTTTTTATACCTCATCCCGAAATGGCTACCATAAGAACGCAATTAACTGTATCTACATAAGTTAGGGAAATACAGATGAAGCCAGACTTACTATACCTTCTCCAGATCCATGGCGAATAAAGTACCGCTAAGGTAATGAAGAGGTTAACCCTTCCCTTACAAAAAGGGAACCTGTCACATGGTACTCCAGCCAATCGGATTGGGGGTGTACCATTTGACACTCAAATTACATCACAGGCCTTATATATGTCCCGTCTGATTTGAGCCCAAGAACACATCTGCCCCCCATTGGATTACAAAGAAAGAAGGACAGAAAGCAGAAGAAGAACTTACCGGAGGACCATTGGTTGTTGAGGAGAATTACGTCGTGGACCAAGAGTTGCTGCTGGAGTTAGATTCGGAAGCTGAAGATATCAAAAGTAAGAAATACATGGCTTGTATTTTATTTCATTGTGTATTTTTTTTTTAGGTTGGCATTTGCATTGGCATTTTTTTAAAATTCAAATGTAATGTCTTTTATTTGCTGCTTGTTTTTTTTATTTTGCAGCTTGCCATAGATAGTGGAAATCCATGCCCATATGGCATTGATGTGCCACTGTGCCAAACAATTGGTTTATTGGCATTTTTAAAAAAAATTGAAATTGAATGTCTTTTTTATTTGGTGCTTTTTTTTTCTTCTTCATTTGCAGTTTTCACATGGACTGCCATAGTAGCAACCCATGCCCATAAGGCTTTGGGGTGCTACTGCGCCAATCAATTGGTTTGTTGGCATTTTTTTTTATATTGAAAGTCTTTTATATGGTGCTGTTTTTTTTTCATTTGAAACTTGTCCATTGACTGTCATAGTGGCAAACAATGCTGTGACGGCGCAGCCTGTAGGCGAGGTCAGATACGAGTCCACACATGCATTTCTGGTTAAACCATAATAATGAGTGGTTTATTCTCCACAAAAACAACTAAAACATTGGGGTTACTGCCCCTTTAAGGCAAAACATAAAACATAAAACAAACACTTATTCCCTTTAGGGAAACTAAATAAACATTACTCCAGCCCTTTCTAACTGGGCCGGAAGCTAAGCTGGTTACCAACCCCAAAACATATTAAACAGTACCAAGATCAGGGAACAATATAGAAAGTCTTATCTGTGCATTCTGATCCTGCATCTCCGATTTCTCCAGGTACTTTAAGATGCAGGCGGTGAAATCCTGCTGCTCCCAGTAAGTCTTTTGCCCTATCCATGCAGGCTTCTCTGCTATCTAGGGCTTTTTTGTTCCCCACTGTTGCCAGGCAAAACCTTCTGGTCAACAAGCCTGGCTCCATGCAGGTGGGATCTCTGTTATCTGTGCTCCTCAACAAACTCCAACAGGGACTTTGAAAAGCAGCAAATTCCTGCCTTTTATCCCTGCTCAATCAGGAGTTTCACACACCCCATGCTGCCCTGTAAAGGGAGTTTAACTCCTTGACTCCCTTACACATGCCCATAGGTCATTTGTGTGCCACTGTGCTAATCAATTGGTTTATTGGCATTTTTTTTAAATTGAAATTGAATGACTTTTTTATTTGGTGCTGGGTTTTTTCTATTTGCAGCTTTCACGTTGATTGCCATAGTGGCAACCCTTGTCCATAGGGCATGGGTGTGCCACCGTGCCAATCAATTGGTTTATTGGCTTTTTTAAAATTGAAATTGAATGTCTTTTTTATTTTATGCTTTTTTTTTATTTGCAGCTTTCAAATTGGCTGCCATAGTGGCAACCCATGCCCATAGGGCATCTGTGTGCCGCTGTGCCAATCAATAGGTAGAGGAGGTGGGTGTAGTTGCCCCGGAGAGGGTGGTTAGGCCTCCTGGGTGGGTAACGGGAGGGGGGTTAACCCCGTAATTACCATAGTGGTTAATAACCACTAAGGTGATTCAGGCGTTAGTGGCCAGCAGTTATTTTTTTTTTACTACTGGTGCCACTGAAGAATTGGTGTCCACTGAAGAAAAGGAAGATGAGGAGGATGAAGGCGGCCTTCATCCTGGCAGGGGTAAGTAGAACAGATGCTGGCTGGTTAATGTTATGGTTATGTTTTATTTTTTAATGGGAAATTCCGTTATTATCCAGAAATGGATTACTGTACTGTATGTGTTGGGGGGGAGGGGGCGTAGGAAGGTTGTATTGATGTTTGTATTGTAATGTTTATTGGGAGCAGTGGAGGTGAGTGAAAGGGTAGTTTTCCCATGGTGGGTGGTTAGGCCTCTCAGGTGGGTAGTGGGAGGGGTGGTTAGTGGGATGGGTTAACCCTTTAATTACCATAGCGGTTATTACTGTTAAGTTAATGAAGGGATTAAACCCTCCTGCAACCTTCCCGGTAGGCCTAACCACTCACCCTGGGGCAACTACTCCGTTTACTCACCCCCTCTACCTCCAATAAACTAGGTAGTCTGGCTTAACCCCTTTATTGCCTTAGCAGGTAGTCGCTAAGGTAATGAAGCCGTTTTTATTTAATTTTGATAACATAGAATTGTAGCAAGGGGTCTCTGGAGCTTAATCGCATTGATTTCAGGTCTGGGGACACCCTGCTTCCCAAGTTGTAAGCCCAGTTATGGGGTGCCACTATGCACTTGCTTTGGTTAAATCTCCCGATCCCATGGGCTGTGACAAGGGAGAATTTAAACATCGCCTCTGGAATTCCGGCACCCAATAACGGGGCCTGTAACTCGGGAAGCAGGGGGTCCCCGGACCAGAAGTTAATGAGGTTCAGCTCCAGAGACCCCCTGCTAGAATACTGTATTATTACAATTAAATAAAAGCCCTACGATCACCTGTTAAAGGCAAGAAGGTAGAGTGACTGATTCAGTCTATCTCTTACTGCGCGTCTATTACAGACAGGTGAAGGCAGGTAAGATTCCCACAGCGCGAGTCCCATTAAAACAGAGGGACCCCTGCTGTGTTAGTCCAATGGGCCATTAAGTCTGGCCACTGGAATCTTGCAGTGTGGGAGAGGATGCCATGCGGCACCCACAAGGCAAGCGGTTCAAAACTGGCATTGCACCTGTGTACACAGCACTTTCGTTCCGGTTCTAATTCCACACATAATACAAACAGCCCTTGAAATCAAACAGTAATTCAGTCATACAGATCAAGAAACACAAGGGACTGCAGAGGTAGGGAGAGGTAGAAAAAATAAGAACACACACACCAGTGGTTTATATACCTCCCTAAACACTCCTCTACAGCTGCAACAGTTATCCAACCATTTCTCATTTTTTTTTTTCGAGTTCTCCCCGAGATCCTCGTTAGATTTGCTGCAACAGGCTAATGGCCCATCGGATTAACACAGCAAGGGTCCCTGCTCTGTTAATCCTACCGGGGTCAACCTGTCAATAAGAGACACACAGTAAGAAATAGGGTGAATCACTCTACCTGCTCGTCTCAAACAGGCGATTGCAGGGGTTTTATTTCATTTTAATACTATAGTATTGTAACAGGGGGTCTCTGGAGCTGAACTGCATTGATTTCAGGTCCGGGGACCCCCTACTTCCTGAGTTACAGGCCCCGTTAGTGGGTGCCGGTATCCCTGCCATGTTAAAATCCTGTGGGTCACGTGACCGTGGGATTGTAACATTGCAACAGATACCGGCACCCCATAATGGGGCCTGTATCTCGGGAAGTAGGCGGTCCCCAATCCTGAAATCAACTTTGTTCAGCTCAGAAAACCCCCTGCTCCGACACACTAGTATCAAACACCCAAAGAAAAAATCATTACTTTAGTGGGTAGCTGCTAAGTTAATGAAGCTGCTTACATTTTATTTTTATTCTTAGTGTGTGTGAGCAGGGGGTCTCCTGAGCTGAACAAAGTTGATTTCAGCCTTGGAAGCCTCCTGTTCCCGAGATACAGGCCCCGTTATGGGGTTCCGGTATCTCCGCAATGTTAAAGGTCTCCGGTCACGTGACGCGGAGGATTTTAACATTGTGGGGATACCGGCACCTCACACCGGGGCCTGTATCTCGGGAAGCAGGGGGTCCCTAAAGCTGAAATCAATGAGGTTCAGCTCAGGAGACCCCCTGCTGAATCACATTATGAATAAAAATAAAATGTAAGCAGCTTAAAGGGTTAAGGAAGACTACCAGGTTTATAGGGGGAAGAGGGCGGCAGTGAAGGGGGTAATAGCCCCAGGATGATTGGTTAGGCCTTTCAGGTGGGCATTGGGAGGGGTTAACCCCTTCATTACCTTAGCGGTAGTAACCACTATAGTAATGAAATGGTTAGCCCCTCCCACTACCCACAGAGGTCTGACACCCACCCTGTGGCAACAACCCCCTTCATTTAATCCCTCTACCCACAATAAAAATTAAAATACCTACTACCTACTGTAACAATACACAATCCACCCCCTGTACCCCCAACAACCCCCCTAACACATACAGTACAGTAATGGGCAAAATTACAATTATCCAAATATAGATAATAGTGCATTTGCCCATTTAAAATAAAACATAAAGCATAAAGTAAATAAAACTTGCACTTACCCCAGCCAGCCTGCCAGGATGAAGGGCGTCCTTATCACCATCACCGTTCTTGTCCTCCGCTGTCAGCAACAGTACAATAAAAAAAATACAAACTAATGGCCCCTAATCCCTTAATCAACGTAGCGATTAGTAACCACTATAGTAATTAAGATGTTAACCCACCCTCCCCCAATACCCACCCGGGATGCCTAACCATCCTCCCCAGACAACTACCCCCACCCTCCACCCATTGAGTGGCACAGTGTTAAAGCATGACCATATAAATATGGTCCTGCATTGCCACTATAGCAATAAATGGTCAAGCTAAAAAAAAAAAACAGTCCCAAAATAAAACACAGTATTACATAGAAACAAACCCCATTACAAATGCAAATAAACCAATTGATTGGCATAGTGGCACACCCATCAGGAGCTTCCACTATGCCAGACAACATACAACCTGCCAATCCCCAAAACAAGCCTAAAATTAAAAACACATTCAATGTTAAGCCAAACAATGCCAAAACAACAATTGATTGGCACGGTGACACACCCATACCCTTTGGGCATGAGCTGCCACTATGCCAGGCAATGGGCAACCTGCAAAAAAATAAAAACAGTACAGTACATGCATCAAATAAAAACCACATTGCATTGCCATAAAAAACAAATACGACAATTAATAGTTAAAAAACAATAAATACTGTAGATAAAACAGTGTATTAGCACAGTACCACACCAATGCCCTGTGTGCAAAAAAAAATTGCATTCTGGTACAAAATTGCATCTTCAAACCATGAGTTTAAAAAATGTCATATCATTCCTTTAAACAGTCAATCCAAGCAGTTTGTTTCTACAGTATGTTGCCTTTAGAAGCTGTGTGTAATACTCTCATGAGAGAAAACATCATACACACTATGTTAAGCAGCCATTTTAGACAGCATGTGTCAGTGCTGCTGGAAGTGAGGAAGAAAGAGACTGGTCTCAGGGGAATTTGAAAGGATTTTAGTAAGTAGTCTTCTGTTCTTATATTTTTATTTCAAATTTGATTGTCTTCTCAATGTGAAAGTATTTTGTAGTCTGTCATTTAATTACATTTTTTATTTTCAATCTATTTTGTGAGTGTGTTTGAGAGAGTGAGTGACATGGAGGGGAGGAGTGGAAGTGGATTTGGGAGTGGGAATCAGAGGAGTGGGAGTGGGCGTGAGAGGAGTGTGAGGTGTGGAGGTCAGGAGGCCTAGTGTTAGGGTAGAGGTAGGGGAGTCAAGCAGGGGCTCCAGGGATCAGGGGAAGCAACAGGGAGAGAGGTAAACAGAGCAGCAGACCTCTGAAGCATAAGAGGTGGAGGCTCCAAGAGGTGATACACCACCTACAGCACCCCAGCACTATTTTGAAGGTGTGCACAATGTGCACTTTTCCACTGAGAATTAGTTCTTAGTAGAGCAGGTGGTGCATCGTTATAAAATAATCGACTATTTGGCCACTTAGCAGGTAAGAATACCAATAACGAGACTTCCTGTGATGTCACCAGGGATGGAAGCTTAGCGAGGGAGCTCCGAGTACCCTCACGGATGAAACAGTAGAACAACTAATTCAATACACGACGGGCAAACTTGACGATACCCCCTAATGCACTAAGGTTCCGCCTGTGGATACAGACATGAAAAAACATTCCACACAAGATGTAGCCCGCTTTTTCGGCAGAACTCGGGAGCAGCGGCACGAAGCAGTGGAATACAAGATGGTGCCAAGGCATGTGCGCCTAAAGAAAAAGAACAAGAGCAGGATCGAGAGGCTTCGGAGGGCGAGGAGATAACTACATCGTACCTAGAAAGCCTCTTCACCAAGATGCATCAGTCTTTCCAAAAAGACATTAAAGATGCCGTCACTGAACATAAAGCAGAAATCAATGTCCCAAAGAGGTTCTGATTTTGAAACAAAGATGGAGGAAGTCTTCCAGCTGCAAGCTGCCGCAGATGAGGAGATTATCAGATTGGGGAATGAGATAGTCTCTCTTAAAGATGGCCTAGAAGATCAGGAAAACTGGGATCATAGGTACAATCTTAGAATCAGAAACGCCACTTACACCATCCCACCAGCCAACCTCAGCGCATGTCTGAAGGAGCTCTTAACTATAATTGTGCCAGACTTGCAAGAGAGTGACCTAGAAATGGACCAAGCACATTGTGCCCTGGGGCCTAAATCAGACGATAACAAAAGGAGAAGAAATAAAATAGTACGTTGACATCATTACTCCACCAAGGAAAGAATTGTAACAGCCTGCATGGATAATGGAGATATCAGATTTGAAAACGAAACTATCAAGATTTCAACGTTCTCTTTAAGGCTGGGGCCATGGTGCCTTTGCCTATGCTGAGGCGTGCGGAGACTGGTCAGTGAGCGGGCGCTTACCTGGCCATGGTGGACGGGCTGTCGGGGGTGTGCCGAGGGGCATCACGGAGCTGATTCACGCAGCTAAAAAGATAAACAACATAAAAGATAAATTGTCCCCTAGTCCTTTGCCTACAGCAGATATTACTGTAGTTATAATTGGCTCGGTGGGAAACATAAAGGATTCTTTAGGTATACGAGATGCAAGGCATGCAAATATGGTGAAGTGAAAACTGACTCATATACATCTAATTGCACCAATGAGACTTTTAAGATTAAAAGTTTATTAAATGCAAAAGTACGTCAGTCATCTACTTACTCAGTTGTCCATGCAAATTACAATATGTTGGGCGGACTATCCGATCGTTAAGGGTCAGGATCCTGGAACACCTTAGGAATATCTCTGTGGGCTAGCCACAATGTGTCTTTACACTTCAAACTCTTTCATAAGTCGGATCTGTGACGGGAGCTTTGTGACAGGCTATTAATAATACACACCAATATATATATATATATATATACTGTATATGACTGGGTTGAACGGGGACGAGACTTAGATATGATAAAATATAATTTATTCCTTGATAAAGGTGAACACACAAAATATACAAATAACAGGCAAAATATAGACACTTACTTAAAGATTAGGACAAGAAAGCCATCAGGATACAGGATGGGCCATTTCTTCCATAATTCAGTTGGCATCAAAGCAATACATGCAGCCCATGAATGAAGACTCATGCATGAAGACACAGGCATGAAGACATGCAAACATGAAGACATGAGGAACTTTGCATGAAGACATGCAGACATGAAGACATTTGAGTAAGGGGGACTCTGGCTTATATACCATTTTAACCCTTCTCTTACATTCAAGATGCTGCGCTGTCTAGAAAAATCACTTTGAAGCTTTTTGAAGCAGCTTTTGGACTTGCGAAGTATCACACTTAAAAACCAAACAGTTCCTGGGTCCCTGGGCCCAGCATAAACAATTACACAATTAGCCTTTGATCACCGGCTATGTTAATTCTTTGCAGGATGTTCTGCTTGCCTATTACCATAACAGTGGAGTCTGCAGTTTCCAGAACAGAACCAAAATTCCATATACACTGTAAATAACTTCATAACTTCAGTTCAGTTTTACTTACTGGCACGCAAGCATTATTAATACATTCCGTCACGCATGACGCTCCCAATGAGACTAAATATTACCGTGTAATACTAAAATTAAGAGAGATATTAATATCTGCCTCATTCTGATCTCTGCACTCATTCTGATCTCTGCTTGGGTAACCGCCCCCTGGACTCCATCAATAAATCTCTTTGAAGCAGGGACCCATGGGTAGTGGACATTTGTCACCTGGTGTTAAATGTCACACCCAATGTCCCAGCCTGGGTCTAGCTGTCTCTAGCAATATTCCCTTGGCCTGTAAATTAGGTATTAACATACTGTACACTAAAAACCCCTTCTGCTTTTCACACCCAACTTCAATCAAGCCTTTTGAAGCCCAGATTTTCTGAAAAGACACACCACAGTTGTATTTTCATAAACTGTAGCTTATTAACCCCTTAAGCCCCAGTGTGTGTGGTGCAGACACTGGCCCAGAAACAATACATTTTTTACAGGGGAATAAGCATTTGGATATTGAAGCGAGGTAAAAACACATTACTGGACCTCAGTCCAGTTAACCCCTTGCTTCCCAGGTGAGGGTAGAGGGTGGCCAATTGGGGTGTAACCTCTTTAATCCCGGGCCAAATCCTCCCCATTGTCACACCTCCCCTGCTCAAGGGGTGCCTGGTGCCCCAGCCGCCTCCCCCTGGCACTGGGATACCACTGGCGCCCTTGAAGCACTCAATAAGTCCTGAGGGGTTGGCCTGGCAAAATTGTCCTCTGGCATTGTCCAGTACATTGTCCTGGCCACAGTGGATAGTGAAATCTAGATCCTGCAGAGCAGGGCTTCACCGTGGCCGCCGGGCATTCTCCTTTGCCTCCCTCTGCCCCCCACCCAGTGCCTGGTGAACCCAGTCCATGGTGACGGGGCCCCTTTGCAGACCAGGCTGCATACTGCCCAAAGACTGCCATGTTTCTGCACCTGCCAGAAACCAGCTATCAAGCACAGACCGTCGCTTTACTGTCAACCAAGTCTGGGAAAGAGCTATGTCACTATCCTGTAGGGACCCTACCTGCCCTGGCTCTGTGCCCACCTGTAGCTGCTCTGCTATACTCCTGACTCTCCTCCCTGGCTGCCTATCTACCCACAGCCCCTCCTTTGGGAACCCTGGGGAATCTGTCAGGGGGTCACTCCTGGCCAGTCAGAACAAGGGACCGTCTGCCTCCCTAGCCCATCCCTAGCTTCTGCCAGCTGCCTAACACCCCACTGACCTCCTATCTCCCCCTGCTCCATGGTGTCTCCCTGCCTAGCCTCCCCTAGGCCCAGAACCTCAGCCTGCTGCTTACCTCCCTGCAGCCCACCTGCACTCCTCTCTCCCCTGGGCAATCCTAACCCAGACATTGGAACTACCTGAGTGCACCTACCTCCCTGACCTTGTCTCCCCCTTACCAGGGATGAGCTATGGGGCACCTCCCCAGATGCAACCGCCTTAGCTCTTGGCTGGCAGGTATCCCTGGGGTGGCATGAGCTGGCCACCGCCCATGATACCCCCAGGCCATAGCCAGGCTGCAACAGGGGGTTGCTGATCTGAGAAACCCCCTGAGGCTCTGCCAGGGTAATGGGAAACTCTAGCTGCCATACCTGCGGCAGTCCCTCCCCGGCTACCACTAGCCCTTCTTCTCCCACAGAGATCTGATGCTGGCTACCTACCTGCAGCCTCCCCTCACTCAGCTTATCCCTAGCTAATCCTAACCTGGATCCTAGGGATACCTGAGTGAGGCCATCTCCCTGACACTGTCTCCCCATTACCGGGGATGAGCTCATGGTTGCTGGTGCAGATGCACCCACCTTAGCTCCTGGCTGGCAGGTAATCTGGGGGTGGTCTAACTTTGCCACAACCCCTGATACCTCCAGCCCATAGCAAGGCAGCAACAGTGGGGCTCTTATCCGAGAGTCCCCTTGCTGCTCCGCCCGGGTAATGGGGAAATCTGGCTGGCTCACTCGCTGCCTTCCCTCCCTGGTTCCCACTGGCCCACCCAACCCTCTCCCAGGCAATCCTACCCTAGAGCTGGGTGCTAACGGGGCTAGCCCCTCTCCCTGAAGCTGTGCCCCCATTACCGGAGGTGAGCTCAGGGTTGCTGGTGCAGATGCACCCACCTTAGCTTCTGGCCAGCAGGTAATCTGGGGGTGGTCTAACTTTGCCACTACCCCTGAAATCTGGGGGTGGTCTAACTTTGCCACAACCCCTGATACCTCCGGCCCATAGTCAGGCTGCAACAGTGGGGCTCTTAACCGAGAGTCCCCTTGCTGATCCGCCAGGGTAATGGGGAAGTCTAGCTGCCCTACAAGCTGCCCTTCCTTCCCCTCCCCTGGTACCCCTATCTCCTGCCACCCCCCAGTCACCTGTATAGTGAAACAACAGGGTACAGTCATAGGGAAAAATAAGTCAGAGTCAGTCTGCGACTTGGTCTGGCTTACCTCGCTGGTCCCCGCAGAGACCGCCGCCTTCGTTGGTCCCAATTGCAGGGGGATTGGAGTGGCCGCCGCTGGCAGCATCTGGGCTGGGCAGCAACGGGCCGCTGCCGTGACAGCGCCCAGGTTGGGTACAGGTACAACGGTGCAGGACAAGTGTCCCAGATCTTTGTGGAGGAACACAGCTCCATGCAAACTTGGTAAAATAACCCCCTCCCGCAAACCCTGTCCCTCCCCCCAAATAAAATTGCCACCGGCAGGATGCCGGAGTGGCGGCTCCTTCTCTGCCGCCGCCGCCGGTTCTCCGCCGGGATCAGGTGGATGGCCGTCACTCTCCACCGCTGTTGCTGATGCAGCCCGTCCAGGTTCTCCAGGAGATGTCCCGAGGAGGGTTGTCGCCCCGGCTGGGCGGGAGCCATCAGAGGATGCCGCTAACTGGGGCATCTTTTCCGCAGCTCGTGAGCGCTGGCCCTGAGGGGCTTCTTTGCCCGACCACGCACGGTCCGGGCACCGGGCATTATTGTGGCCCATTCGTTGGCAGTGCCGCAGCAGCTGCCGGTGCTTCTCCGCCACCGGTGGACTAACCCCAGCAAGGGGCAACGGAGTCCAGAGCGGAGTTGCTGGAGCGCCGGGCTCATTCCAGAGCTTCACCGCCGCCGGTGGTCTAACCCCAGCAAGGGGCAACGGAGTCCAGAGCGGAGTTGCTTTTGCGCCGGGCTCTGGGAGGGAATAAGCGGGTCGGTGTGGTACCAACGCCAGGAACTGGGTCCACTTCGCCGGGAACCACATCTTGCTCAACCAACTCACCAGTGCTAGCTCTTTCAGGGAAAATGGATGGGCCACCGCAACGGCCGTTACCTCTCCTGGTGCAAAACTTCCGTGGTCTCTGAGACCACCCACTCCCTCCCCAAGTCCCTTCCCTGCTCTCCGGGCGGTTTGATGGTTACATCGGCTGCAGCTGTGGATCTTTGCTCAGCCTGCCGGGTTTCATGCTCACCGATCGCTGTCTCTCTCTCAGCCTTTCTGGCTGCTGGTCCCCGCGCCACTTGATGCACTCCTCCGGTCTCGGTGCCCAGCTCCAGTCAGACGGACTTTGGTTCTGGAGGCAATGCTTCTCACAAGTAGGGGAACAGTGAGGAGGTGCCATATCTTGTGTTATATGTTGTACACTGTGTGTTCAATATCTTTAGTCCCAGGAACTCGCAATTACCATCGAGTTCCCACTATATTACAGTATCCCGCAGAACACTAGTAATACAGGTCCAGTTCAATCCCGGCGCTTGCCACCAGTTTTATTAATAAGCCTGTGACGGGAGCTTTGTGACAGGCTATTAATAATACACACCAAAAATATATACTATATATATAACTGGGTTGAACGGGGACGAGACTTAGATATGATAAAATATAATTTATTCCTTGATAAAGGTGAACACACAAAATATACAAATAACAGGCAAAATATAGACACTTACTTAAAGATTAGGACAAGAAAGCCATCAGGATACAGGATGGGCCATTTCTTCCATAATTCAGTTGGCATCAAAGCAATACATGCAGCCCATGAATGAAGACTCATGCATGAAGACACAGGCATGAAGACATGCAAACATGAAGACATGAGGAACTTTGCATGAAGACATGCAGACATGAAGACATTTGAGTAAGGGGGACTCTGGCTTATATACCATTTTAACCCTTCTCTTACATTCAAGATGCTGCGCTGTCTAGAAAAATCACTTTGAAGCTTTTTGAAGCAGCTTTTGGACTTGCGAAGTATCACACTTAAAAACCAAACAGTTCCTGGGTCCCTGGGCCCAGCATAAACAATTACACAATTAGCCTTTGATCACCGGCTATGTTAATTCTTTGCAGGATGTTCTGCTTGCCTATTACCATAACAGTGGAGTCTGCAGTTTCCAGAACAGAACCAAAATTCCATATACACTGTAAATAACTTCATAACTTCAGTTCAGTTTTACTTACTGGCACGCAAGCATTATTAATACATTCCGTCACGCATGACGCTCCCAATGAGACTAAATATTACCGTGTAATACTAAAATTAAGAGAGATATTAATATCTGCCTCATTCTGATCTCTGCACTCATTCTGATCTCTGCTTGGGTAACCGCCCCCTGGACTCCATCAATAAATCTCTTTGAAGCAGGGACCCATGGGTAGTGGACATTTGTCACCTGGTGTTAAATGTCACACCCAATGTCCCAGCCTGGGTCTAGCTGTCTCTAGCAATATTCCCTTGGCCTGTAAATTAGGTATTAACATACTGTACACTAAAAACCCCTTCTGCTTTTCACACCCAACTTCAATCAAGCCTTTTGAAGCCCAGATTTTCTGAAAAGACACACCACAGTTGTATTTTCATAAACTGTAGCTTATTAACCCCTTAAGCCCCAGTGTGTGTGGTGCAGACACTGGCCCAGAAACAATACATTTTTTACAGGGGAATAAGCATTTGGATATTGAAGCGAGGTAAAAACACATTACTGGACCTCAGTCCAGTTAACCCCTTGCTTCCCAGGTGAGGGTAGAGGGTGGCCAATTGGGGTGTAACCTCTTTAATCCCGGGCCAAATCCTCCCCATCGTCACACCTCCCCTGCTCAAGGGGTGCCTGGTGCCCCAGCCGCCTCCCCCTGGCACTGGGATACCACTGGCGCCCTTGAAGCACTCAATAAGTCCTGAGGGGTTGGCCTGGCAAAATTGTCCTCTGGCATTGTCCAGTACATTGTCCTGGCCACAGTGGATAGTGAAATCTAGATCCTGCAGAGCAGGGCTTCACCGTGGCCGCCGGGCATTCTCCTTTGCCTCCCTCTGCCCCCCACCCAGTGCCTGGTGAACCCAGTCCATGGTGACGGGGCCCCTTTGCAGACCAGGCTGCATACTGCCCAAAGACTGCCATGTTTCTGCACCTGCCAGAAACCAGCTATCAAGCACAGACCGTCGCTTTACTGTCAACCAAGTCTGGGAAAGAGCTATGTCACTATCCTGTAGGGACCCTACCTGCCCTGGCTCTGTGCCCACCTGTAGCTGCTCTGCTATACTCCTGACTCTCCTCCCTGGCTGCCTATCTACCCACAGCCCCTCCTTTGGGAACCCTGGGGAATCTGTCAGGGGGTCACTCCTGGCCAGTCAGAACAAGGGACCGTCTGCCTCCCTAGCCCATCCCTAGCTTCTGCCAGCTGCCTAACACCCCACTGACCTCCTATCTCCCCCTGCTCCATGGTGTCTCCCTGCCTAGCCTCCCCTAGGCCCAGAACCTCAGCCTGCTGCTTACCTCCCTGCAGCCCACCTGCACTCCTCTCTCCCCTGGGCAATCCTAACCCAGACATTGGAACTACCTGAGTGCACCTACCTCCCTGACCTTGTCTCCCCCTTACCAGGGATGAGCTATGGGGCACCTCCCCAGATGCAACCGCCTTAGCTCTTGGCTGGCAGGTATCCCTGGGGTGGCATGAGCTGGCCACCGCCCATGATACCCCCAGGCCATAGCCAGGCTGCAACAGGGGGTTGCTGATCTGAGAAACCCCCTGAGGCTCTGCCAGGGTAATGGGAAACTCTAGCTGCCATACCTGCGGCAGTCCCTCCCCGGCTACCACTAGCCCTTCTTCTCCCACAGAGATCTGATGCTGGCTACCTACCTGCAGCCTCCCCTCACTCAGCTTATCCCTAGCTAATCCTAACCTGGATCCTAGGGATACCTGAGTGAGGCCATCTCCCTGACACTGTCTCCCCATTACCGGGGATGAGCTCATGGTTGCTGGTGCAGATGCACCCACCTTAGCTCCTGGCTGGCAGGTAATCTGGGGGTGGTCTAACTTTGCCACAACCCCTGATACCTCCAGCCCATAGCAAGGCAGCAACAGTGGGGCTCTTATCCGAGAGTCCCCTTGCTGCTCCGCCCGGGTAATGGGGAAATCTGGCTGGCTCACTCGCTGCCTTCCCTCCCTGGTTCCCACTGGCCCACCCAACCCTCTCCCAGGCAATCCTACCCTAGAGCTGGGTGCTAACGGGGCTAGCCCCTCTCCCTGAAGCTGTGCCCCCATTACCGGAGGTGAGCTCAGGGTTGCTGGTGCAGATGCACCCACCTTAGCTTCTGGCCAGCAGGTAATCTGGGGGTGGTCTAACTTTGCCACTACCCCTGAAATCTGGGGGTGGTCTAACTTTGCCACAACCCCTGATACCTCCGGCCCATAGTCAGGCTGCAACAGTGGGGCTCTTAACCGAGAGTCCCCTTGCTGATCCGCCAGGGTAATGGGGAAGTCTAGCTGCCCTACAAGCTGCCCTTCCTTCCCCTCCCCTGGTACCCCTATCTCCTGCCACCCCCCAGTCACCTGTATAGTGAAACAACAGGGTACAGTCATAGGGAAAAATAAGTCAGAGTCAGTCTGCGACTTGGTCTGGCTTACCTCGCTGGTCCCCGCAGAGACCGCCGCCTTCGTTGGTCCCAATTGCAGGGGGATTGGAGTGGCCGCCGCTGGCAGCATCTGGGCTGGGCAGCAACGGGCCGCTGCCGTGACAGCGCCCAGGTTGGGTACAGGTACAACGGTGCAGGACAAGTGTCCCAGATCTTTGTGGAGGAACACAGCTCCATGCAAACTTGGTAAAATAACCCCCTCCCGCAAACCCTGTCCCTCCCCCCAAATAAAATTGCCACCGGCAGGATGCCGGAGTGGCGGCTCCTTCTCTGCCGCCGCCGCCGGTTCTCCGCCGGGATCAGGTGGATGGCCGTCACTCTCCACCGCTGTTGCTGATGCAGCCCGTCCAGGTTCTCCAGGAGATGTCCCGAGGAGGGTTGTCGCCCCGGCTGGGCGGGAGCCATCAGAGGATGCCGCTAACTGGGGCATCTTTTCCGCAGCTCGTGAGCGCTGGCCCTGAGGGGCTTCTTTGCCCGACCACGCACGGTCCGGGCACCGGGCATTATTGTGGCCCATTTGTTGGCAGTGCCGCAGCAGCTGCCGGTGCTTCTCCGCCACCGGTGGACTAACCCCAGCAAGGGGCAACGGAGTCCAGAGCGGAGTTGCTGGAGCGCCGGGCTCATTCCAGAGCTTCACCGCCGCCGGTGGTCTAACCCCAGCAAGGGGCAACGGAGTCCAGAGCGGAGTTGCTTTTGCGCCGGGCTCTGGGAGGGAATAAGCGGGTCGGTGTGGTACCAACGCCAGGAACTGGGTCCACTTCGCCGGGAACCACATCTTGCTCAACCAACTCACCAGTGCTAGCTCTTTCAGGGAAAATGGATGGGCCACCGCAACGGCCGTTACCTCTCCTGGTGCAAAACTTCCGTGGTCTCTGAGACCACCCACTCCCTCCCCAAGTCCCTTCCCTGCTCTCCGGGCGGTTTGATGGTTACATCGGCTGCAGCTGTGGATCTTTGCTCAGCCTGCCGGGTTTCATGCTCACCGATCGCTGTCTCTCTCTCAGCCTTTCTGGCTGCTGGTCCCCGCGCCACTTGATGCACTCCTCCGGTCTCGGTGCCCAGCTCCAGTCAGACGGACTTTGGTTCTGGAGGCAATGCTTCTCACAAGTAGGGGAACAGTGAGGAGGTGCCATATCTTGTGTTATATGTTGTACACTGTGTGTTCAATATCTTTAGTCCCAGGAACTCGCAATTACCATCGAGTTCCCACTATATTACAGTATCCCGCAGAACACTAGTAATACAGGTCCAGTTCAATCCCGGCGCTTGCCACCAGTTTTATTAATAAGCCTGTGACGGGAGCTTTGTGACAGGCTATTAATAATACACACCAAAAATATATACTATATATATAACTGGGTTGAACGGGGACGAGACTTAGATATGATAAAATATAATTTATTCCTTGATAAAGGTGAACACACAAAATATACAAATAACAGGCAAAATATAGACACTTACTTAAAGATTAGGACAAGAAAGCCATCAGGATACAGGATGGGCCATTTCTTCCATAATTCAGTTGGCATCAAAGCAATACATGCAGCCCATGAATGAAGACTCATGCATGAAGACACAGGCATGAAGACATGCAGACATGAAGACATGAGGAACTTTGCATGAAGACATGCAGACATGAAGACATTTGAGTAAGGGTGAACTCTGGCTTATATACCATTTTAACCCTTCTCTTACATTCAAGATGCCGCGCTGTCTAGAAAAAATCTCTTTGAAGCTTTTTGAAGCAGCTTTTGGACTTGCGAAGTATCACACTTAAAAACCAAACAGTTCCTGGGTCCCTGGGCCCAGCATGAACAATTAGGCAATTAGCCTTTGATCACCGGCTATGTTAATTCTTTGCAGGATGTTCTGCTTGCCTATTACCATAACAGTGGAGTCTGCAGTTTCCAGAACAGAACCAAAATTCCATATACACTGTAAATAACTTCATAACTTCAGTTCAGTTTTACTTACTGGCACGCAAGCAATATTAATACATTCCGTCACGCATGACGCTCCCAATGAGACTAAATATTACCGTGTAATACTAAAATTAAGAGAGATATTAATATCTGCCTCTTAGTATCTGTTAAACCTCAGGTGTCTGTATTCGTTAGTTGGGGCTTGGTCCCACGAATACACATATGTAACTCTTAGCATGTTCAGCCGAGGACCTCTCATAATATTCTTATATTTAATAAGGTCACTCATTCTGATCTCTGCTTGGGTAACCGCCCCCTGGCCCCCATCAATAAATCTCTTTGAAGCAGGGACCCCTGGGTAGTGGACATTTGTCACCTGGTGTTAAATGTCACACCCAATGTCCCAGCCTGGGTCTAGCTGTCTCTAGCAATATTCCCTTGGCCTGCAAATTAGGTATTAACATACTGTACACTAAAAACCCCTTCTGCTTTACACACCCAACTTCAATCAAGCCTTTTGAAGCCCAGATTTTCTGAAAAGACACACCACAGTTGTATTTTCTTAAACTGTAGCTTATTAACCCCTTAAGCCCCAGTGTGTGTGGTGCAGACACTGGCCCAGAAACAATACATTTTTTACAGGGGAATAAGCATTTGGATATTGAAGCGAGGTAAAAAACACATTACTGGACCTCAGTCCAGTTAACCCCTTGCTTCCCAGGTGAGGGTAGAGGGTGGCCAATTGGGGTGTAACCCCTTTAGTCCCGGGCCAAATCCTCCCCATCGTCACAGGATCCTACAGGTCTTACCTTTTTAGGTATTGATCAGGTTAAGACCAATTGGAGAGGATGGAAGAAAATCCAGGATGTTTCCCAACAAGAAACATTCTGGATTCATAAATTACAGACCCTAAAACCAAGGGGTCTTAACGTGCAAATAGACTTAAATTCCCTTTTTATTTATAATTTCCTGTGTTCTTTATTGGTTTAGCTTTTCCTTGATATATATACATTCACACTTACACATTTTATATACACTGGCGACACACTTTATTCAAGCTTGGCTAGTCCCACGAATTCGGGTATACCCGGGTGTATTGAGGTTTGTGACTGTTTTCTGCCCGAGTGCATTGAGTTATTTTCCAAGCAGGGATTGAAGCATTTTATTCCCGCTGGCTGCAATACTGCACAGTATATATATATATATACTGCATTACAATTCATGAATTTATGCCATCTGGTAGACACGCGAAGCATTGCAGCCTATTAAATCCTAATCATTATCATTTAACAGATCAGCCGCCCATCAGCCAGGCATGAACCCAGGCTGGGAAGGCAAATGCAACGGGGCTTGTCAGAGGTGAGGAGTGGCGCATTCCAGGTATCTGCCAGGTACATACTGGGTATTTGCTCGAATAAAGTGTGTCGGTGCAGTATATATCTGGCACACTGACTGAGAACATTTCTGGCTGGGTGGAAGGCATTCTAAAACCACTTGTCAGGAACACACCCAGCTATATTCAGGACACCACAGACCTGCTTAAAAAACTTAACGCCAGTGGCCTCCTCCCAACAGGAACACTACTAGCAACCATCGATGCAGAGTCACTTTACACTAACATCCCCCACAAAGATGGGATTTCAGACTGCAGATATTTTCTGGGGCCGCAGGGCCACTCACAGAGACAGTGACTACTGTAAATGCATCAAATTTATTCTGAACCATAACGACTTCACATTTGGAAATGACTCATACTGTACATCCAGACAACCGGGCCGCTATGGGCACTCGGATGGCGCCACAGTATGCCAATCTGTTCTGCGCAAAACTGGAAAGTGTCTTTCTTTCCACCTGTCACTTGAAACCCCTTACATACCTTTGCTACATGGATGACATCCTCCTGATTTGGACCTCTGGTGAACTGGACTTCCTACAGGTCCATGAGAACTTCAATACGTTCAAGCCGACCATCAACCTCAAACTCACCCATTCCCCAGACGAAGTATACTTCCTAGACACCCCCATTACTATATAGAACAACCAACTACTGACTTCTGTATACAGCAAACCTACAGAAAAAGCCAGCATGCAACCATCTACTGTCAAGACATACGATATAACCGGATATGCTCCAACACAGCAGACAGATGCTAGCAGATTACAGGCTTGAGATTGGATTTCATAAACCGTGCATATAACCACAGAATTGTAGACCACCAAATCCATAAAGCCACCAGAATACCAATAAGTGATCTCCTTGAATACAGACAGAAAGAGGCAAGCGACAGGGTACCTTTGGTGGTCACATTAACCAACTCCTAGAAGCCCTACGCAAGTTCACCAGGGAACTACAACCCATTCTCCACGAAGATACAATAATACAAAAGGTCTTCCCTGAAACACCCTTATTATCATACAGACAACCTCATAATTTCAAGAAAATTATGGTGAGGAGTAAAGTATTCAAGAGTATAACTGAATGCGGGACAAGACCATGCCAGGACGTAAGAGACAAAACCTGCGCAATGCTTCACACAGCGGACACAATACAAATACCACACAGGAATCTGGAGTGCAAAATCAGAGGAAGGTTCCCCTATTCCTCAAGCAATGTCGTGTATCTCATCATGTGCATGAAATGCCCAGGGGGTTGCTACTACATAGGTGAGACGGGTCAGGGGCAAAACAAGAGAATGAATCTGCATCGCACAGCATCTCACACGGAACAAGAGACAGTCCTGTCAGCAAACATTTCTCTGACTCTGGCCATAAGATGAACGATTGAAGGTGGCCATATTCAAAGGTAATCTTAGAACACTGAAAGAGAGACAGTTATATGAATACAAATTTATGCAACTTTTCAGGAAACGTAACGATGGCCTAAACAGAGACCGACGTTTTATGAGTCACTATTGACACAAGAGAACTCTCTTCCCATGAGTGCTAAAGGCCATGTCTATACATACTGCGCTATATGTATAGACTCAGCTGTCTCTTACACATACTGCTGCGGCACAGTTTATTCGAGCATTTGCCCGTTCTGTGCCGCAGCAGTAGCCTGGCGCGCGCCCGAGTGTGACGGGCGCACGCCGAAGCAGCGGAAGAGCGCCCTCCGATCGGGGCGCTCTCCCTACCGCTGCCGGGTCCGCCGGGTCCCCCGGAATTCCCTGCCGCTGTCCCGCGATCGCGGGACACCAGGGCTCCCTCGGGGAGCCCCTGGACACGCGTGCAGCGGGCGCACGCTCCCGATGACGCGTGACCGCGCGTCTATGACGCGTGACCGCGCGTCTATGACGCGCGGCACGCCGAGGGGCGGCCTCTAGCAAGCCGGGAGATTTCCCGGCTTGCGGTACCGACCACACTTCAATAAAGTGTGTCGGTAGTGTACTGTACAAATACTCTATGTAATTCCATCCTTATATACCAATAGGGACCACATAGTATCTACACGTACTTTTAGTATTTCTACAGCCTCTTACATTTCCACACCTACCCACACCATTGATATACAGTACACTCCCTCTCCACACACACCTTTTGTAAAGCGCTGTATACACTGTGGTCTCTATACAAATGTATATTTACACACATACATACACACACACTCTTACATCACTAATATTCAGGGACTATTTAACGCCTCAAGTCATAAATTGCATACTACACGGGGGGGAGGGGGTGTTACGTTTCAGTCAAAGATAACATTGTTATATGCACTGTTTTTAAGATAAACCTTGCTTCATTCAATGTAACATTGGCAGAAGAAGAGATCAGAGATCTCGAAAGCTCGCATAAATAAAAGCATTTCGTTAGCCACAGAACTGTATCGTCTATTCATTTTTTATTTTATATATATATATATATATATATATATATATATATATATATATATATATATATCATTTATATTTTATACAATTTCATATGATTTTTATTCTACTGTACCTTTTTATTAACTTTTATTAATTTTATATCTGTATGCTATCAAATTTTATAGAAATTAAGCTATCGATATTTATGGATCTTAATAATTCCATTACCAATGGTCTTATCCTTGTTGTGGAATCCTTTTACCTCTGATTGTCCCTCATCTGTGACCTAACTGGTGTTTGTTCTTTCCATAGATTGAACCCCATGTCCAAATTTATATTTATATTTAATGACTAACCTGTTGTTGTCCAGGTGTTTGATAGGTTTTTTGTACATCTGTGCATACTATCTGTAATTTTTATGATTGCGCCGCCCCTTGCATCGTGACGTCGACCGCAGGGACTATATAGTTCAGCCCTATGAATTATGGACCATAATGCAAACCTGAGGAAGTTCCGGTTAGTGGAACGAAATGCGTAGGGTGGTCTTGTGCTATATCTGAAAGCGCTGAGAGTGCAGAGTCTGCTGTTCCTTGCACTGAAGTTGCTGCCGGATTGAAGGCTCCTATTGGAGCCGTAGACCCAGAGTGGTCACAGCGCTTTTTTAATCTGTGGAGCATGTGAGTTTGTATGGGCTCACTGCTAATTTTTTCATACAAATTTTATAAACTGTGCTGTACCATATATGTTATCTTTATTTCATTTACTGTACCTGGGGAGTTCCTGTAATCTTATCCTCATTTAAGATCAGTACATCCTGATCCAATTCCTCCTAACATCTATTAGTGAGTGGATTCATTCTGTTTAATGCGTATTCACTTGCACTTTTTAAATATTGATGATGCACATACAGAGACTTTGCGCTTATGGCTTTTGTTGTTGTTATCTGGACAATAGCTAACATTTCCTCAATAACATTTATATTTCTCAATGTCAAGGGTCTTCAATCTAATAGGAAAAGAAGACTCACCCTCCAAGAATTTAAAAGGACTAAGGGTGACATCCTGTTTCTTAAGGAGACCCATTTCAATGTCCATGACCCCTTCCCCCCAAACACATTTAGAAGCTTTTTTCCCTATGCTTTCTACTCCTTATTTAGTAGCAAAAAAAGAGAGGTAGCCATCCAGATAGGACACGGTGTCCCTTTCAGTGTAGAAAAAGTAGTCATGGACCCGGAAGGTAGATTCCTGATTACACATGGTTCACGCTCAGGAAAAGCAATTAGCCTAGTTAATATATACACACCAAACGAAAATCAAATTGAAATTGTTAGAAAAGTTTTGGAGTCAATTGACCAACGATATACATACTCACTCGTGGTTGGAGGAGATATGAACATGATCCTGGCGCCGGATGTTGATAGATCCACTACCCCGGGCCAGGCCCACATGATTAAAATCCAAAAAACAGCAAAGACATGTAAAGATTTGATAAAGGAGTTCTCACTGACAGATATATGGAGGGCTCAACATCAGGACCAACGGGACTATACTTTTTACTCACCCCTTCATCAGATCTATTATCGGATAGATTCTTTTTTAGTTACTAAAAATATCTTCCATGCAGAATCCCGCTCAGACATTGGATCAATTACTTGGTCCAACCACGTGCCCATCGATATGACCCTCACTGTCCCCTTTGTTAAAAGTAATCCTTTCCATTGGAGTTAAACAACTCTCTACTAAATCATTCGGAAATAGAAAATAAAAATAAACTGTTGCTAAGAAATTTTTTCAATATAAACAAAGGTTCTGTTTCAGAGCCCTCGATTCTTTGGGAAGCTCACAAAGCAACGATTAGAGGTGATTTTATCTCTATAGCATTCACACAGGAAAAAAAGCAAGCTAAAACTATAGAGAGAGTTAGCGGAGAAAATTGCAGATTTTGAAAGGACACATAAAACGAACACGGCAAAAAATTTTTTATAAATTCCTCACTGCGACCAGACTAGAGCTAAAACAGACTCAATTAGAGGATGTCGAGAGGGCTCTGAAATGGACACACCAGAAATATTATGATAAGGGAAACAAAGCTGACAGACGTCTTGCCAATAAACTTAGAGGAATGAGAGTTAGATCACAAATATTCTCAATTAAACGCCAAAATGGCCTAACTACCCACAATGACCATGAGATTGCCAAAGAATTTTCTAAATTGAACACCAAATAATATCATTTGAACCCCCCAAAGTACAATTCCAACCCTCAAACTCAGAAGTCATCTCCCAATATCTAGAGAAATTCAATGTTCCTCAATTGACTTGACGAACTAGCCGCCCAGAACGGCAGAATTAGTCAATTAGAATTGGCGAACGCAGTCAAATCTTTGAAATTAACAAAATCCCCAGTCTCCGATGGCCTTACTAACGTGTACTACAAAAAAAATTCCTGACCCTCTCTCCATATATGCTAAAGATGTTTAATTCTTTCCTAGAGGGCAAACCAATACCAACAACTATGTCTACGGCAAACCTAGCCATTATATATAAAGAGGGCCGTGACCCTCTTCAGTGTGTCAGCTCCCGGCTCGGATAACACCCGAAAAATAATAGACATCATAGCTCATGTATATTTAACTGAGACCAAAGCTATTTTGTTACATTTAGACGCCGAGAAGTCATTTGACAGAATAAACTGGGACTCCTGGATAGAACAGTGCAAAGATTCGGCTTCGCAGGCCCGTTTCTAGATGGTGTCAGAGCCTTATATCAGAACCCGACAGCATTTTGTTAAATTACCTGGGAACGAGTCGGACTCGATTAAAATTAAAAATGGCATGAGGCAAGATTGCCCACTAGCCCCCCTCCTCCTTGCCCGTCAATAGAACCACTAGGTTCAAATATTAGAGATAACCCAAATATTAAGACAATTGCAGTTGGAGACATAAACTATAAAATCACGCTTTTTGCAAATGATATAATACTAACATTAGCCAACTCTTTAACATCACTCCCCAACCTTCAATATCTTTTAACAGAATTCGGAAACATTTCGGGATAAAAAATTAATAATGATAAATCTGGAGCTCTTAATTTAACGCTACCAGCGCAAGAAATTAAGTTACTACAACTACATTTTAATTATAGATGGTGCTCCTCCCACATTAAATATTTAGGAGTGCACATTGCCAGACATTACAGTTCTCTCTATCAATGCAATTACCCTCCCCTATTTGACAGGATCAAAAAAGACCTATTGGTTTTCCATAGCGAGCCTGTGGAAACAAAACAAGTTACCGTCAATCCAGGTCATCAGGAATAAGCTATGGTTCATATGTATGATGGAAAAATTAACTCGTTTCCTGAACGACACATGCCATAACTTCCAAAAAGTCTGGCAACCCTGGATCTCATATGCAGTTAGTCCATATGTGGATGTAGGCTCTCTGTCTATAATCTATTTCTCCCGGTCACCTGAAACAGGTTGGGACATGCCATAGGCCCACTTGGCATTAATTCAAACCGTCAACTAAACTGAGGGTATACAAAGATCAAGGCTCCTTAGAAAGGGGCCCGAGAGCAAAAGCAGGGGACTTCCCAGACTGCCACCACATACTAAGTTATATACAGTATGTGTAATTTAAAGTAATCCATTGCTCCACTGATATTTATTTTTTCTAGTGTGTCTACCCTGCCCCCCCTCCTCCCTCCCAATACCCATTCGCTAATGTTTTATTTCTGTATATCTCTGTTTGAAAAAATGTCAATAAAAAAATTTAAGTTGAAAAAATACCTACAGTATTGAACAGGGATAAATTCCAGATATCATGGAAAGTGTCGGTTAAGATGAATATCTTGCCTAGACTATTATATTATTTTCAGACTCTCCCGATTCAGATCCCAGGACCGGAACTAAAACATTAACAAAACAGATGTAGGGATGTAGGTTCATCTAGTTTTCGGAGTTGGTTGGTCCGTACTAGTAATGGGATTGGGGCAGTTAATCAGGTTGTAGCAGGTACTCAGGTGGATGCAGATTGGAGGGATCTGTTTGGGAAGGTCTATTAATCAATCACTTTCTTCTCCTAAAGTTGCCATCATCAAACACAACCATCTATGATGTGTGCCTTGCCCAGCACCCACCCCTTTTGCTGGGGCATGGTGTTCTAATAAAGCAATTATTAACTTTTAAATTGTGTTGAATAGAATACTTCCAGCCTTTCTCGTTTGGTGTTTGGTATCAGCGATATACTGATAGATCCCAGACAGAGACACACAAATATTTGTCCTGACTTGAATTGCACAATATACAGTATCATATGGGCATTATTGCAAGCCGGTCTTGTGTGCCAAGGAGAAAGTGCCATATCCCATGCCATGTAAAGTACAAAAGTAATGAGACAGATTAGGTTAATGCATAGCGGTTTTTAATAAAGTGTGAAGCTGCAGCAGTAGAGATGTACAAGGTCATTAGACAAAATGATAAGTACATTTTATCTCTTCCTGCACTTGCTTTACTGAACGGTAACATTCAGAGTTTCATAGGCAAAGATATTCAGTGCGCCACCTGCCGGATATGCACTGAACTGCAACAACTCAAATAATAATTCCACCGGACCAAAAACAAGGTCCATGTAGCTTGGGTGAGGACAACAAAGTGCTCATACCGCACTTGTGCGGCGACCGAACATAAATCATGCGTCATACTTATGTATTTTACCTGTTTTAAACTTTTTCTTTATTTTGTGCTATTATTTCGACCCAGGAGTTAAGCAGGTAGGGTGGGTCCAGGTTAAAAACTTTGCGCACCCCTGATGTAGATGACCAAATATGGTCATATAGCTCACCCTCATGAAGTAGAGCCCCACATAAGGGCATCTACGTAATTCAGGGGGAGGGAATTACAGCCTGCACTCTTACCTTCAGTGAGTGGGGACAAGGGTCCAGGCAGCGGACAGGAACTGGACAGAACTGCGCAGCACATCTGAAAGGCATGTACTGTACAGATATTTCCACCCTGAAGATTACCAAAGAGGATTAACCCGGAGGAGTCCCATTCTTCTGCACCTTAATCCTTCTGGGAAATTTACGTCCTCTGATTTGCCAGATCTGTGGTTGCAATAAAGCCGCACTGCAGCTGCACTATCACAGTGAAAATTGCAGCAATGAGGACAGTAAGTCTTGCTACATCTGTATATACAGGTCTGATACAAGGAGCTTTCAAACGAGCTCCCGAGGGCAATACAAACCACAAAGCTTCATCCTTTATTTTGGAGAAAAGGAGATTTCACCAGCAAGATGGTGATGGCAGTTACAATAGGTCTCTTTAAAAAAATTACTTTTTTTCCCCAGAAATTAAAGGTACATCGGGATATACCAAATAAGTCAACATGATTGCCATTATCTGGAGTCTGGAAGGAAATTTGTTTCCCCTTTGTAAGACATAATTGGTTAGTGTTTTACTTGGGGGTTTTGTTTGCCTTCCTGGGAAACAAAACATTGAAAATACAAATAAAGGATAATTATCTGTCTAAATTTAGCATAGGTTGAACTCGATAGATGTACTGCATGTGTTTTTTTTTTTACACCTTATCTACTATGTAACTATGTAACTATGTAACTATGTTAATAGTTGGGAGGGAGATCTGAGCTTTAGAGGAAGGCATTTTAGAACATAGAGGGCAGAGTTTTTTTTTTCACAAATCTTTTTATTAGGTTCACTTTCAACATATAGACAATCATTTTTGACATTTCTGGTCACAATGTGTCCCATGGTTTGACCACATATCGTACACTTTTCTCTATTGGTTTGCGTTGGTCCTGGCCCATATTTTTGGTTAGTAACATCTTGGGACCGACGCGACCCCGCCTCCCCACCTGTTTGGCAATTTGGTTTATAGCCTTTATCCCCCTTGGGATCCTATTTGGCTTGTGTCTGTATTGCTGTGGTATCTCCCCTTTCCTGTGTGAGATCTACCACCTTTTTACTTGCCGTTTTCTGTGTCTCAGCGGGATAACGTCTAGGGGCAGAGTTTTGAAATAAAGAGGGCAGAGTATTGGAGGAATTTTAAGTTTTGTGAGCGGGAGAACATAGTTTTATTTGAGGGAAGACAAAGAAAGTTTAATCGCAGGTAGGAGGAAGTTTTGGAGGATGGATCATTGTAGAGGGGAGTTTGGTAGGAAGGAGGCCGGAGTTTCATTGGAGACATGAGGGAGTTTAGTAGGATGGGAGTTTGGTAGAAGGAAGTTTTGGAAAATGGTGGATGCACTTTTAGAACATGGAGCATCAAAGAGGAAGTCTGGTAGGACAAGATTGAGTTTTGTAAAATGAAGTATAGTATTTTGGAGGGGTGGGGGTTTAGGAAAAGGGAGTTTTGGAGGACGGATGTTTTAGAGAAGGGAGGCAGGAGGTTTGTAGGACGGAGGTGGGGGGGGGCAGTTTGGAGTAGGAACGGTAGTTCACTTGACAGATGAGGATGCCCTAAAATGAATAACATGCATACAAATAATTTAAACACTGTATGAATATGTAATATATTATTTTGCAAAAAATGCTATATATAGAAAGAAGATGAGAAATGGAGTATGTTTAGCATAGTGGTTAGGGTGATACTTTACAGTTCATGTCTGGGGCAGTGTGGCAGGGCCTTTCCCCAGTTTAAAAATGCAATACACATAGAGACTTTATGTAGCTGATGAGTCCAGCAGGGAGCTGTTTAATCGTAGCTAGAGTGAATTAGCCAGTCTCCACCTGGCAGATCAAGCAGGTTTAAATGTCTGCTACACAAACTGCATAGGGCTCTTGAACACAGAGGGACTGTGTTGCCAGAAGACATTCCCAGAGAACCAGACCTTCTATTCCAGGGTGCAGCGGACTTTGGAACCCGCCAGAGAGTGCCCCTTCCCAACGGACACTAACCCAGACACTGACATAAAGAGCCCCCTGTTTACAGATACCTCTTTGGACTTTGGGGTCAGAGGTTGGCAAGAGGCCTATCCTCCCAGCCCTGCAGATGAGACTGGGAAGTATGAGTTAGCCCTTACACAGGGATAGGCTGTTGGTTTAACTGTGCGCTTCCTTAAAGATGCATTTTTTGAAGCTTCTGGCTGAATAAAAGCCATGATTTATTTTCCCCAAACACGTCTCCCTACTTGTACATCTGCACTCGTCTCCTACGGGCACTTACTCTACATTTTATATGTAAATATATTAATAGGAAAAGTCATTTTAAACATCAGAAACATGGTAAACAGGCTTTAACACTTATAAGGTTGTTACTGTACATTCTCTAAGCTAGAAGTAACCTAATGGAAGGTAACTCAAAGATAAATACTGTATGAACAAAAATAAACATATGTGCCGTATAATGTCATTTTGTTTTTCAGATGCACAATTTGTATTGAGGATACAGTTTGATAGTTTTCAGTAATGAATCAAAATAATTTTGACAAAATTATGGCATAATTCAACTCTGCTTAACAATAAATTTCATGACATACTGACTTGCTTTTCCAATATATTGCAGCAGATGAGATTTGGCCTTTTGTAAGGAAGCCTACCTATTGTGATTGTAAGAAATTACTTGGAAGCATGAGGTATTTTAATAGGAAAGCTGTAAAAAATTAAATGGCCTCCATCTGTTGTTCTATTCTCTAATCACAGCCGCTAACACAAAAACATTCACCATACTAGAACATTAAAGAAGTGATATAAATGCATGTAAATACCCAATGTAGTGCTGTAGGAGAATACTATATTTTTGTCTTTACTAATTGGTAGTACACCGATGATGTTTGCCTTTATAGTGACAGTAATATACGTTTTGCCATAAGGACATTGTATTTCACAATTTCGTATTATTATGTTATCCTGTTACTGTATGTGGTAGCCACAAGTACAGTATTACAAAAATTTAAACACAATCAATACAAGATTTACATAAGGTCACTGCACTAATAGAAAAACTTGGACAGGCTTAAAAGCAATAACCATCCAACGTTTCCTGAACAACTTCACTGCACTTACAGTAAACAAAACAATGCACAGACCTTAACTTAAATATATACATTTAGGAAAACAAACATACTTTATTAATAATTCAGCTAATTTAGATATGATTCTGCATATAGTTTTGGTATAAAGTTTTCTGGCATGAACTCTTGAATTAAAAGGTTTTGATTGAACTACAGGCATACCCCGGTTTAAGGACACTCACTTTAAGTACACTCGCGAGTAAGGACATATCACCCAATAGGAAAATGACAGCTCGCGCATGCGCCTGTCAGCACATCCTGAACAGAAATACTGGCTCCCTACCTGTACCGAAGCTGTGGGCAAGTGGGAGACTTATGTTAATGCGGGGTATGCCTGTATCTACTAGATCTACAGATGCAACTGCCAGTTCTGAGCCACGTGCCGCGCAGGCCTCGTGCGGCATCCTATCAGTAGCCGCGAAAATGCAGCGACCAGACATAACACAGCGGGGGGGTCCCTCCATTTTAATGGGACTCGCACGGTGTGAATCCTTCCGGGCTTCACCTGTCTGTAAGAGACTCGCATTAAGAGATAGACTGAATCAGGCACACTACCCACGCCTCTAACAGGGAACGTGGGGCTTTTATTTTAATAACATATTATTGTAGCAGGTGGTCTCCGGAGCTGAATCTCATTGATTTCATGGCCGGGGACCCCTTGCTTCCAGAGATACAGACCCCGTTGTGGGGTGCCAGTATCCCAGTGGCCATGTTTAAATTCTCCCGTGTCACAGCCCACGTGATCAGGATATTTAAACAAAGCAGAGAGATACCAGCACCCCATAATGGGGCCTGTAACTCAAGAAGCAGGGGGTCACCGGTGCTGAAATAATGTGGTTTAGCTCCAGAGACCACCCGCTTCCTGTGTTATTAAAATAAAATAAAAGCAGCTTTTTTACCTTAGCAGCTAGCTGCTAAGGCAATGAAGGGGTTAATCCAGAGTACCTGGTTTATTGGAGGTAGAGGGGGTGAGTGAAGGGGGTAGTTGCCCCAGGGTGGGTGGTTAAGCCAACCGGGAACATTGCAGGATGAGTTAACCCCTTCATTACCTTAGCAGTAGTAACCGCTATGGTAATGAAACAGTTAACCCATCCCATCTCTCACCCGAGAGGCCTAACCACCCACCCCGGGGCAACTACCCACTTCACCCACCCCCTCTATCCCCAATAAAAATAAAAAAACAAACACTAATACAATACAGTACATTGAACAACACTTCCCCCCCCAACCCATAGAGTACAGTAATGGGCAAAATACCTGTTATCCACATCTGGATAATAGCACATTTGTCCATTAAAAAAATAAAACATTGTCAAGCCAGTAAAAGATCAATTAAAGTTGTACTTACCCCTGCCAGGATGAAGGCCATCCTTGTCCTCCTCGTTTCCTCTGCATCCTCCTCTACTTCAGTGGGCAACAAAAGCAAAAAAAAAAACTACTGACCTGCAACCACTTAATCACCTTAGTGGTTATTAACCACTATGGTAATTATGGGGTTATTCCCCACTCCCGCTACCCACCCGGGAGGCCTAACCACACAGCCCTAGGACAACTACCCCCACCACTCACCCCCTCTACCCATTGATTGGCACAGTGGTAAAACATGCCCATAAAATGGGCATGGATTTCCACAATGGAAATGAATGGGCAAGCTACAAATAAAATAATCAAGCACTTAATAAAATACTTTACATTTCAATAAAAAAAACATTTGTCAATAAACCAATTGATTAGCACAGTGGTAATAAATTCCATATGAAAATGAGTACATACTGCCAACTTAGTATCTCTATATTGTAAGTGTAATATGCAAGTCTTGAATATTCTCCACAACTCTGTTGAGCAATGATATATAGTCAATATACACATTATGTATATCATAGAAGTGCCTTTTCCAATTTTCCAATTAACCCTTTCAATGTATCCTCATTTCATGTCCATGACAAACCTGTGGACATTAGTCGATTAATCAATGGACCAATCACAGAGGACTAATTCTGAAAGAAACGTCCAGGGGTTAAAATTAAAATGTTTAAATAGCAGTCAAGCATTGACACTTACATTTTCCAGCACCCCTGAGGAAGTGACACTCCAGTCGTGAAACATATAGGGTGAAGGGTTAGTGCCGGAGCGGTTTAAAGGTTTCCCAGCTGTGATTGGTGACATCATCCAGAGAGGCTGGCCAGCTAACATGACCAGCGAGGAGAAGCTGGCACAGTGTGTCCACAGCAAAATGAACTAGCTGTACGGAATCCGCTCCTCGGTTTAATGTTTGCCTTACCTTGCAGACTTGTGCAGTCCCGGAACACTTCCCCTGATATTTACTGCAGCCTGGATTCACTCACCAAAGCAATACTGCCACATGCCCCTTCTGCCATTGGTTCTCTGACCTTTAAGTACTGCTTTCCCACAATGCTCCCTGCCGAGCATAGTCCTTCCTGGATGTCTCTGTGTTCTGCCATAAGCCTTGTCTTGTCTGTCGCCTTGGTTCCTGAGACCGGCTGCTAGTGTCACGCAGCGGTCTGTTCCTGTGCTGAAGCGGAGTACTCTCCTTGTTGTCTTCAGCTCCCTGGTTCCTGTGACCGGCTGCTAGTCTCATGCAGCGGTCAGTTCCTGTTTCCTGTGCTGAAGCTGAGTACTCTCCTTGTTACTTCAGCTCCTTGTTTCCTGTGACCGGCTGCTATATTCATGCAGCGGTCTGTTCCTGGTTTCCTGCACTGAAGCGAAGGTTTCCCTGTGTATCTTCAGCTTCCTGGTTCCTGGGGCCTACACTTTCCCTAATCTAGAGAGGCCGTGTCCTGGTTCCTGCGCTGAAACGGAGGATTCCCCAGCCCGCTCAGGACTCTTGCGCTGAAGCACTGGTTTACCAGTGCAGCTAGGCGGTGTGCGACTCTGGTCTGTCTACCACCTCCTGAGACCAGTACCATGGGCCATGGTCGCCGCACGCGCAGAGGCCACTCCCACGCTCCTAAGCTGAAGCGGGGCTCTCCTGACTACCTGTTGCCGAACTCCTGCTTGAACAACGTTTACCCTGATGTCTCCAGTCCTGACCCTGGCGTGTCCACCAACGATGCTGTCTTCTCCTATCCTGATCCTGCTACGTACGACTACGAACTGCGCAATCCGGATCAGCCTGCGCGGTCTAAGGTGGGTGCTTTTACAACCCCACCTCAGCCACGCGGTCCGACCCAGGTTTGTGGTGAGCACAGTCGTGACACTAGCCAGCCAGGAATCACTTCTACACCATGACCATCTGCTTACCTGGCTTATGTCCAAGAAAATTCTCGTGAGTAGAATTTCTATTTTACTCACCGTTGCGGATGCAGAGAAAAGGACGATTTCGCAAATACTGTATGTCATGTTTTGTTTTTTAAACCATGTTCATACAGTTGTTTTTAAGTCGTTTTTATGAAATATTTTACTTTGTGATTCCAAGCCAAGTTCTGAGTTATACAAAGGATAAAATGTCCAATATTTATAACTCTCATCCCAAGTAATGATAATTTTGAACCATCAGGGATAATGTACTCTTTTCCTTTTCTCAATTTCTCTGCATGTATGATGGCACCACGAGTTATGGAGGAGTTTCAAGCAGCAGAGCACATTTATAAGGACACCAGCCCATGTTGGGTATGAAACAAATCTTCACAGACAAACAAGAGAAAAAACATGCGCACAGCCAAGAATGGGTTCCAAAGATGTAATAAAATCTTCTTCTTTATTAAACCGTCTAAGAAATGGAGGTGAACAGCCTCCTACGCGTTTCGTGCGAAAACACTTTATCAAGGAGCTCCTTGATAAAGTGTTTTCACACGAAACGCGTAGGAGGCTGTTCACCTCCATTTTTTAGACGGTTTAATAAAGAAGAAGATTTTATTACATCTTTGGGACCCATTCTTGGCTGTGCGCCAGTTTTTTCTCTTGTTTGTCTGTGAAGATTTGTTTAATCTCATCCCACTTGGCTGCACGCTCTATCAGGATTTGGGACTAAAGGGGCATCTGTGAGTATCATTCATTATTCTCTTTAGTACTTGTTGTGAGTCCAGGATCTATCCCAATGAGGGTTTGACTGGGTTTCACAGCCCTCGTCTTGCCCGTCAGGGAGTATTGGTCTCTCTGGGGACTTTACTACAAACATCAATCAGAATATCCCCCTGTCCCATCCTGTTTATTTGCATATTGCTTATACTCTTATATTGAAAGGATCCAGCGTTGAGCACCTTTGGTCACTTTTATCTCTGGACATGTTGGGTATGAATTCACTATTAAGTTTGTGATTTCTAATTGTCTAAGCGCCATAAAAGTCATTTTATCCAGTTACAGCCATTAAATCCCACATTGGTGCAAATCGGTGCTTGTGGTAAAACTGGCAATTTCTGTCTTGTCACATATAATTGTGCTCCAGTATCAATAAGAAATTTTGTATCTTAAACTTTTAAAAGATACTTCACAAAAGACCTACCATCACCGTCTAAATATACTGGTGCTAAACATTCAATGATGTGTGATGTTCTGTAATAGTCATTGTTGATTAAGTATTAAGGATTAAGACAGCAGGTTTAGCAATAGTGCCCTAAGTCATGCCGTAACTGCAAAGGCAAACAAGATCTTGCATTGAACGGGCAATGGATGGAAGGGAAGTCAACATAATTATGCCCCTTTATAAAGCATTAGTAAGACCACACCTTGAATATGGAGTACAATTTTTGGAGTCAGGAAATAATTTATTTTTCCCATTATGAGATAAAATTAGATGATATTTAGCTGGGGGGTTTTGTTTGCCTTCCTGAGGATCAATATGCTGTAAGTACAAATATAGGATAAAGAGATCTGTCATCTAAATTTAGCATAGGTTGAACTTGATGGATGTATGTCTTATTTAAACCTCATCAGCTATGTCATTATTTGTCCAAGACAAGTCAAGGATTCAATTAGCACTGGAAGAAGGAGAGGGCGCCTTGGAACAGGAAAGAGGAAAATCCCTATGTTTCTAGTTATGTTTCGTCGTAAGCTGAGAACCTCCTTTCTACTTTTTCTTGTTCTTTTCCTTGGGAAGTTTTGAAGCATCAACGGTACTGTGCTTACACTTATTGCACAACATTTCTGTATGTTTCCTGCACCCATCACTCATAGAATCTGAAACGGTCACCTTGTGCTCAGCATAGAAGTCACTTAGAGACAAACTTGTCTTTAAAGTGGGAGCCATAGAATCAGAAATAGGGAACCCAAACACCCCAGGAAAAATGGTGAAAATTGAATGCGTCTTTAAAGGAGGAACTTTGGAATTAACAATAGAGATATCAAATACCACAGGGAAATCATTTAAAAAATGGAACTTGCTTTTTGATCTGGGTCCTTAGAATCAGTAATAGAGATATCACACATTGCGGGGAAATCACAAAATAATGGGAAAACAATAGAAACTGCCCTGGTGTTTGAAATTGAGCCTTTAGAGCCAGCTGTGCATAGGATTCAGAGAAAGATATACATGTGTTTGAAATGGAGTCTTTAGAACCAGCAGGGGTTGACAGGCACTGTGGAGGAGTCAGGGGGAAATGCACTTGTCTCTGAAGTGTAAACATTAACATTAGCAATTGTAATAACAGACACAGCAGGGTAAACAGGAGAAAGGGGAACTTGTCATTAATGTAGGAGTATTAATAGCAACAAAAGAGGGATCACTTATTTAAGGGAAAACTATAGGAGGTAAAGGAGGTAGGCTTCCGGCTGAAGGGATATGACTGACTGATGAGTACGTAACTCACACAGCAGAGTCTCAGCATTATCAACCCTCACCAGCACATCCCTCAGTTGTTTTTGCAGGGATGTGACCACACGTATTCAGTGCTTTGCCTGTTTAACCTGACTTAAAGTTGGGTCAATCCAACATTTGCTTTTTAGACACCAGAAAAATAGTGTCAGCATGGGTTACCGCAGAAAAGGATATGGGTCTCTCAGGAAGAGTCAGACGGGCTGCTGGCTCGATGGTCGCAGTCAAATTCAGCAAGTGCGAGCCCTGCATCTGAGTATCAATGCTTTCAAGCAGTGCCTCTGCCTGCTTTAGTTGATTCTGTAGTTCAAATGCCACAAAATGTAAAAAGGTTACTTGCTGTGGAAGGTCTGAGTCTGTTCCAGCAGGATCCATAGATGGCTTTTTTTCTGTCATGGATTCCTGGGTGTCAGGTGCGGGATGGATCTCAGTGGCCAGAATTGCAGGCAGAAGCAAGGATGTAACAGGATAACAGGCAGGGGTCTGGGGCTGGTGGCGAAGTAGCATAGTTGGGTCACGGGCAAAGGTAAGAGGCAGGCGGTGAAGTAGCGTTGTCAGGTAACAGGCAGAGGTTAGAGGCAGACAGTGAATAGGCATTGTCTGGGTCACAGGAAGAGGTCGGAAGCCAGCAGGGACGAGGCAGGAAGAGGACGGGAGCACAGGAACAGGAAGGAAACTCTGGAACAGTACTGGGATGCATGAACAGGACAGGGATGCAGTAGCATGACAGGGATGCAGTAACAGGACAGGGATGCAGTAACAGGACAGGGATGCAGTAACAGGACAGAGTTTCAGTAACAGGACTGGGGCATGGGAACAGAACTGGGACAAGCCAATTACAGGTAGAGAACCTTTAATCAAGAACAATTGTGCCAATGTGATTCAGGCACAAGGAACAGGGAACAGGGAATGCAGAAATGATTCAGAGCAAATAAAACAAATGCAAAGAAAAAACGAAACAAGAAATTATAAAGAAACTATAAAGGCAGTGAAAAGACAGAAGACATGCTACTAATAGATCCAAAAGGAAACAGCAGAGGGAAATATCAGAGAAGACAGGAGTAGCAGCACACTCAGTGGTCAAGCAAGGGAACTGTGAATAGAGTGAGAGATTAGGTAGATACGTCATGGATGTCCCTGACAGTAAGATACCTTCAGTGGTTCTCAGCTAAGGCACTAAAAAAGCGTTTGACCATCTTAGCTCAGATTTTCTCTTCCATGTTGCAGTAAAGCTAAATTGCAACCCTAAATTTATCATGGGGGTGAAAGCTCCATATTTCAACCCTACAGCCAGGATACTACAGTAACTGGAGGATATGAATCATAAACAATAATGATACAGAATGGCACCAGACAGGAGTGTCCATCCCCCCACTAATCTTTGCCCTCTCGTTGGAGCCCGTGGATAATAAAATACGGACAACCACTGATAGTACTGGGATCACAATCGGGTAAACTCAATACAAATTGGGTTTATTTACTGATGGCATTGTGCTGACTCCTGGTAGATCTCTGATCTTGTTACCCAACTTACATAGAGAACTTTTGGGCCTGGGAAAAATGTCCAAATTTAAAATAAACACATCCAAATCCACAGCTCTAGGCCTATATCTACCTCCCCACACTGTGATATTGAAACTCAATTTCAATTTCGCAGGGTGCAAATCCCACTTAAAATACCTAGGGATCAATATCACTTCCCACTATAGCACTCTCTACAAAAAAAAATCCTCTTCTCAATAAGAAAATCATTAGTCTCCTCAACAAATGGAAAGAATATGAGCTATCTTGGTTTTGACGAATTGCCGCACTCAAAATTTCAACAAGCCTCAATTACTTCCATGTACTCCTGTAAGAGACATGTGCAGAGGTACAACCAGTGAGACATATTTGGGGAAAATAAACCATGGCCTTTATTCAACCCGTAGTTTTCAGCAATACAGTTTAAAGAAGTACAGATACAACTGTCGGTTTTGGTATTCTGAGGAATTCCATGAACATGTTGGGGTAAATCTCAGCATAGTCCATAGATGCTGTAAAGGCTCATCGGATTAACACAGTGGGGGTCCCTGCATTTGAACGGGAGTCATGCTGTGTGAATCCTACCGGGCTGCGAGTCCCATTCAAACGCAGGGACCCCTGATGTGTTAATATGATGGTCCATTACAGCATCTATGGACTATGCTGCAGAGTGTTTGCGAGATGCTTGTGAATTTACCTCACACCCAAAGCTCAAAACCGGCAGTTGCATCTGTACACAAATAAACAAAATCCTATCCCTTTGTAAGGGCTAACTCACTTTCCCAGTCCCTATCTGCAGGGCTGGTAGGATAGGCCCTGCATATGACTCCAAAGTCCAAAGTGATACCTCTTATCAGGGGGCTCTTTATGTCAGTCCCTGGGTTGTGCCCATTGGGAGCCAGCCTCTGGTGGGTTCCAGTGTTCACTGCACCCTGGATCTAGAGTGTCTGATTTCAGGGTATCTTGCAGGCAGCACAGTTCTTCTGTGCTCAAGACAACTGTTCCTTTGAGTCTCTTTATGGCAACACAGTCCCTCTGTGCTCAAAAGATCTCCCTTGCAGTTCAAGCAGGAGGCTTTTTAACCTGTCTGAGGAGCCAGGTAGCTGTGGGGGGCCTGGCCGGTGCTGCAAGTTGGCTGTGACCGCTGACTGAGCCCAGCTGCCGGGAGCCGGCTATCCCCAGCTGAGGGCCTCCTTCGCTGACTGTCGGAACACCAAGCTTCTAATGCTGGCATCCGCCGGACCTCTCTCTCATGCTAGTGCATGCCGAAAGCTGAGCCCAGCCTGCTTCTGGCTCAAGCCGGCATCAGAGAGGCCCAGACCACACCAGCATAAGAAGCTCAAAGTGGGACAGTCAGTGAAGGAGGCCTGCAGCTCGGCAGAGATGGGCCCAGTGTATATCTAGCTTTAATCACCCAATCAGCTGCCTTCATTTTACTGTAGCATTTTGCTGCAGACACTTCCTAACATTTGGCAATATTAGAGACAAGCTCTGTATCTGTGCTCAGAGAAAATGCATGTAGCACTTAGTCCAGTAATAAATCCAATAATTCATATAGCTTTCCTCATCAACACAGGCAATAATCCAATAATGACTTGCTAGCAGATGTAGTCAAATAATACTCCTATAATGGGGATGTATAGGGAAATACAACATAGGTTGGCAACACTGCTCAAAATAAATGAACAGTGGGACCCCAGCTAGTAATCCCAAGCATGATACCCTGGAGCTTGACTAGATAACATCCATAGAAGAAAAATAATAAAGCATACTCACATGTGGCAATATTGCCAGAAGTCCTGTGTTTAGCGTGCAGCTGCAATATAGATACTAAAGGGTGTATCCCTGGAGGGACGTGCAGGCAGTGCACTGCTTTGAGGTGCATATAGAAAAAAGATGCGACGGTGGCTGGATCTGGTGCAATAAAATTAAGGTTCTTTATTGTGGAACAAAACAAACAGGGTTCACATGACGCTCTACAGCCTGTAGGTGCATTGGCAGATCTTGCAGATGGCTCTGCAATATGTTCTCTGCTTGTGTGTGTTGTTCCAGTACTTCCTGTACTTCTAACTTTTCTTGTTCAAATAGTTTCTTAATTTTTTCTGTCTGTGAAGCTATTCGTTTCTTTCACTGACATGGTCAGTCAAATCTAAATTTCCCTCTTTCCGACTTGTATTTCCTCTTTTTACAGTCTCTATAATATTTAGGGCCTCTTCGTAGTCCTCCTTCCATTTACACACTTCTGAGTTGAGACTCCAGGTCTCCTGCCATGAGACTTGTAGCTCTAGGTTGAGGGTTTGAAGCTCCTTCTGAAAGACTTCAAGATCCATACTCAGACTGCAAACATATTTTTGAGAGACTTCTAGCTTCATGCGAGACTGGGAAATTTATTTTTAAAGATTTGCAGTTCTGTGCTGTAACTGCTGATCTCCTGGTGTGAGGCATCCAGCTCTATGCGGGAGTATGACCCTCGTTCTGCGATATGTCCAACTCTGTCCAGATACCGTTGACCTCCAGCTGATAAGCGTTCTGATAAGGTGTGATGGAATAGGATTGAGATGGCATGTGGTAGAGGGAGAAGACAAAATCAGCTTTCAAACTTCCAACTTTGTAAAAGGAGAAAAGGAGTCATGAGTAGAGGAAGTAGCTTTAGGTAGAAGCATAGAGGAGTGGGATGGCACATAAGAATCTCCTAGTGGATAGCATCCAGAGTGCCTTTACAGTGGTCGGCAAAGGGCAGAGGAGAAGTGAAGGAAAGATGGGAAGTGGGAGGAAGAGGTTGGAGGAGTTAATCAAATACAGAGAAAAGACGGCGTGGATTTGATTTGTGAGTGTTGATAAGTGAGTAAATGTACATTGTGTTTGGCATTAGGGAGTTCAGAATTAAAAAACGAGACGAGAAATTTATAGTGCAGAAAATAAGCCCGAATTAGAGATTTCCTACAAAGGCATTCAGAGGAGCGAGTACAAGTGCAAAGGAAGCATGGTTGTGAATTTAGCCAAGGCCCTGTGCTAGAGGGAATGGTGTGACAGAGCCGAGAAGGGGCATACAGATCGAGAGAGGACGAGAGGATAGAGTTGTAAGAGTTGACAAGATTGTCAAGTTCAGAGAAAGGAGAGAGAGGATATTTTAGTGTTCAGGGTAGGTGCCAGAGCAGAGAGGTCAATGGAGTGAAGGACTCAAGAGCAGAGAGTGGAACAGGTAGGAGAGGGGTGAGAGGAATGAGTGGGCGTGAATGATAGGTGGTGATGCCTAGAGAGTGGAAAGGGGAAGATAGAGAAATCAGAAAGGGAATAGTTTTTAGTGAAAACCAGGTCTATCGTTACAAATAAATAAAAAATAATATATACAGCTCACCCCCTTATAATGCTGTGCTTGGGGTCCAAAGAATCACATCGCGTTATAAGCGGATCACGTTAGAAATAATGTACTATTTATTGTATGCATTGTACGATAAAGTATTTAAGATACCAATAATCGTGTTGTAAAATATTCATAAATACGAAAATTGGGAGCCGCGCTTGCACCGCGTTATAAGCAGATAAGCATTGTAACGGATTGCGTTATAGCGGGGTTGAGCTGTATCATATACTTTGCAAATTGATGCTGGAATATTGGGGGATTGTGAGTAGATATGTATGATTTTGTTAAAGTAATAACCCTCTTTTAGTTAAAACGAACAAATACATTTTTATGGTTGTTATTAATGCCTGTAAAACCGTAACTAAAGAGGTTCAGTCTCACAAAGCAAAGATTACAAAGAGAAAGACCTTTAATATCTAAAAAAAGAAGTTGAAAAGAATAAAGACATTTATAGAACATAGACATTTGGTCAAACATCAAAGTTTTGACATAAAAGAACAGTACAATACGATAGCTACTGTATAAGTATCACTATGAATCCTCTACATTTAAGTATTTATGTTACATACAGTATACGGTAAAAATGGGCCCTTATACTGTACATGTTATGGGCTGCATTTAAAGAATAACACTCATTAAAATATTACTCTTGGATCATATAAATCTATCGATAATCCATATTCGATAATGACTTTATTTTGAAAATCTCCATAATTCAGAATGAGCAGATTGTAACACTGCAAACATATTTTAACATTTCTTGAAAACATTACAAATGCAAAGCTAAAGGTAGAACGGGATCAATGCTAAGCACTGGAAATATATGAGATACAATTATGAAAGCAATAAATATCATGCTAAAACATGTCTGTTCTTAAAGGTATAGTGAGGGAATCAATAATCAGTGTCTGAGAAAAAAGAATTATAAACTACTGTATTTAAATTAATTAAGCCTCAAATGCTAATTCAAGCAGATAATATAAAATATTTCATAACATGCCGTATTGGCCCGAACACAGTGCTGTGTTTTTTTCCTAAAAATGTCCTTCTGAATGCTGTACTCGTATTATATGCGCTGCCTATCACCTTGTATTTTTCATGTAGTACACCTTCAAAATTTTAGGGTCGTATCATGTGCGAGGCCGGACTATATTCGGGCCAAGACGGTATGTTAAAATGACCAACCGCGCAGGCCCCCTACATTTATCTCACTCATGTAACTTAATATACGAAATTACATATGTTTTATATGTGTATTAAACTGATGTGGTATTGTAATTTGATGACAAGAAAGCTTTAGATGGGTTTGATACACTATACAATAAATTGTTTATTGCAGTAAATAAAAAACAACTCAACAATTTCACAATGCCCATATATAGTCGATGTATGTGCTACAAATGTATTGCTGGATGTAAATTAATCTGCACTTATCTCATCATATAAGAAAAAACTAAACATAGCGCTACCCTGGTGCAGCACGAAGGCCGCATTTTTAGTGGGCTCAATGGCGCGCACGTGTACGCACGCGGCTCGCACAACAGACCTTTTCTCTATGAGGTCGCCCATACTGCGTGCAACTGTGCGAGCGATTAAGAGCGACCGCGCGGCAGATTTTTGAAAAGACAAATCATTTTGTCTTTTTCACACGACGGCCGTGTCACGGCCCCGTCACGTGAGCGGTTCAGCCAATCACTGCGAACCATCCAGGTGACGTCACGGCCATGCCACCCCCACGCCTTCCCGTTGCGCAAACCCCACGCCTTCCCGTTGCGCAAACCTAATGAGCACAAATCGCTCGAGCGACATGCGCGCGCAACGCCATGAGCTCCATCGCGCGTGCGCGCCCACTATAAACATGGCCGAAGGGTATATCTTCCACAGTAGGAAAGTCCAATAGTCCAAAAATTTCCAAAATATGTCTGGTACCCAGAAATGCAATAAAATAGAACAGACCAAAAAAGAAAAACACACACAGTAAAAACAAATAGAACAAACAATTTATTTTTTTATAGGGAAGAGAAGAAAAGAGGGGAGAACCAATAGTATATTACATTTCAAAAGTAAAATATATTGAAATTATACCATGGTCTCTCACAAACTCTATGCTCTTTAAGGCAAGGTACAGGTAATGTCTCCTCAGATCCCAGTGATGGCACTCTGGTCAAGTGGAACGGGTTCCAGGTCGAGCTGCAGACTCAACTCCCTGGGCTGCTTCTCACTAGTTCCCTGCCTTTGTATAGAGAAATTCAGCCCCCAACCTCCACTTGCCCCCTCTGAAATTCTCCTTCCTATTCTATGACACGCATAGCCTATGCGTGTCATATTTTGTTACTGTTAATTGTTATTTTTTTTAAATATTTTCATTTTACACCAAGTCACTACCTGAAATACAGGCTGCACGGTTTGTGTCTACTGTATGCGTATGCAGTAGTCACAAACCGTGCAGCCTGTTTCTCAGGGAGTGACTTGGTGTAAAATAAATAATGTATATTAAAAAAATAACAATTTAATCGTAGTGGGTACACAGAGAAATAGTATATATGTAGCCAGGTCACCTGGTGGCTACTATTCTGCCCTTGGGCTGACAGTAAACCCTGGTACAATTAGGTTGCCTGTAGTTGCTATGGGGTTTTCCCCCTACAAGGTGCTGCACTTGAGTGACAGTGGGTGGTTGGGACATCAGGCCTGGGCTTGACCAATCATGAGCCAGACCTGGTGCCCTCCTCATGGCAGTACTTAAAGGTAGGACCACCCTAAATTTTGAGGTTGTCCTTCCCCACTGAGGAAGGCAGGTCGCACAGTGGAAAGGCTGAGATTGTGCCTTCTCCAGTCCTCTTCCCTCCGTGGGAGAGTGAGTGTGGACCATACCTCTGCCGCTGCTAGGGAGGCAGGGCAGAACTAGGATGGCTGTGGGTGCCCTTGGCCTGTAGTGATGGTCCAGGCACCATCATCCAGTGAATAGCTGAGAGTACTACATTGTGCAGAACCTGCCTTGTTCCTGTAACTGTACAGAAGAGTAATAAACCCGATCCTGTTTGCATATACCTCCTGCCTTGTGCGTGACCTAAATGGTGGAAGAGGTAATAAGTTCTACCGTGGGAGATCACCTTCAGCTCCTGGAGCCTACAGCAGATGGAGGTGCTGCAGTGCTAAGGAGATACAGTATGTGGGGTATGAACCCCAGAAGCCTAGTCTTGTGTCCCCATTACCACTGGCGGACGACGCAGCCCTCCTGTTACCAGCAGGTATCATACACCACACGATCAGTAATGGCCAAATCTCCCACTTGGGGGGGGGGGAAACACTGTTACATAGAAATAATAAAAGACATATACATTATTTTCACACCTTTATACTAGGGAAAATCACTGAATAAAGACGTGCTACCAAAAAAGCATTGCAAATGATCTGCACATTGACTCCTTGTAATACATGGGTTTCAGCTGTTTTTATACTTTTGTATGTTTTTATTTTAATTGTAGTGGACCATAGCAATATATTGTATATATTATACTTTTACTTTATTCTACTGTGTGTGGGCGTTTCTCAGAAATAGTACAAATTGCAAATGTTAGTGCTGGGGGATTTTGCTGTTTGCATAGAATAGACAAAGCTGCCCAACTCTCCCACTTCGCTTCTATCAAGTCGAAAAGTCTCCCCTGGCTGCCAAGGACACTTCTCACTAATTCTCTGTCTTTGCCGTATGTGCAGAAAAACTCATTCCCCACCCTCTATCCACCCCCTCTGAAATTCTTCTTTCTATTCAATGACACACATAGCCTGTACGTTGCATAGACACATACTGTATGTGCATACAGTAGACACAAAGCATGCTGCCTGTATTTCAGGCAGTGACTTGATATAAAATAATAATATTGAAAAAAAAAAGTTTTAATTGTAGTGGGCACATAGAAAAATGCTATATAAATATAGCCCCTTTTCCCCCTCCCAATCGCAGATCGGGTCCCCTAAGGTGTCCTGGGGTCTGGCTAGGTGTCTCTGTGTGGTGCATACCTGCTGGCAACAGGAGGGCCTGAGTCTCCCGCGATGACATGGGGATAACAGGAACAGGTTACTGGGGTGGATGCCTTCGTTCTGGTTCAATGGTGCAGCGCCTCCATCTATGCGGGGTGGAATCCAGGAATGCGGGGGTGGAATCCTTACCACAGAGTTTCCCACACAGGGATGAGAGATTCCAGTGTCACACAGGATTGTCTTTAAAAGCAACAGTCTTTATTATCAGCAGGGCAGCAGCAGCAGCCGACAGGTACAGTGATGCACAGTCCACTAACTGTTCTCCCTTGTGATGGTCCTCCCTGCCACCACTCTGGACCAAGGGCATCCAGAGTGGGGCTAACTCTTCCCTCACCCCCTAAGCAGGATGAGAGATACTTGGTCCACCTCACTAAACTATAGTTGGATCAGCTCTACTCATGGAGGAGGATAGAACTATAGCCCCATTTCTTACCAGGGCTACATAAATAATACAAGACATATACATTATTTACACACTTTTATACCAGGGAAATTCACTTAATAAAGATGTGGCTACAAAAAAAAGCCATAGCATTCCGTACACATGCATGCGCATAGACACATACCACACAAACCCTGCAGCCTTTATTGCAGCAAGTGACAAAGTGTAAAATATATATAACATTAAAAAAAAACATTTTAATTTAGTAGGCACATAGAGATATACTGTAAACATTAATATACTTTTATACTGTTTATATTATGCTTTCATATACAGTATGTATGTGGGTGTTTAACTTAACTGCCTTGAATAAAAAACAGGGGGATTATTTCAAAGTGTTGCTCTCTTTAACATACCAGTTTCTCACCCCTTTTCAAGCTACCTAGACAAAGAATAAAGGGAATTATAAAACCATGTAAGCTATTTGTCATAAACTGTCCAGGCCTGATAACTACTTGTCACCTCTGTTCCTTGGACCAAGACTAAAAGGCATCATAAAACTGTGCAAACTATTTGATATATAATTGTATATATATATATTTTTTAAATGTACAGTAGTCGTAGTGGGCCCATAGCAATATACTGTGTACATGATTATACTTTAATACAATACAAAACATTAGAAATGCAAAGTGAATATTTTCTTCTGTAATACAGTATGATAGTTTTCAGTGTTCCCATTGCGGCTGGCCATGTTATTGTTGACTGGCTGTTTGCAAACATTTGAATAGTCAAAGCTGCCACCCCTCCCCCCCTCCCCCAATCTCACTTTGCATCTATCAAGTGATAAACTCTCCCCCAGGCGAAATTTTGGTGGCCAGCAACCAAGGACCCTTGTCACTAATTCTCTGCCTTTCACTCATGTGTAGAAAAACTCTCCCGTGGTCCCTTATGACCACCTCCTCTTAAATTCAATTTGCTATTGAGTGACATGCATAGCGTTTGCATTCCACACACGTATGCGCATAGATATAACCCACACAAACCCGGCAGCCTTTATTAGTGACAATGTGTAAAATAATAAAAACATTTTTTTAAACATTTTAATCGTGGTGAGTCCATAGAGATATACTGTATACATTATTACACTTTTAATATTATTATTTTTTATAACATAACCACTTTACCGTATACAGGCCCGCCAACAGAAATCGTGGGGCCCAGGACAAAATTTTTAAACAGGCCCTCCAGTGTCAGCGGTATTTTGAGCTGCCCCCCCCTACCTCCCCCCCATTTCACACCTCACAAGCCCCCTCTCTATTAAAGACCCCCACTCCCCCCAATACATATAAAAGACCCCCACTCTCCCAATACATATTAAAAGACACCCACTCCCTCCCCAATAATATAAAAAGACCCCCACTCCCCCCAATACATATAACAAGACTCCCACTCCCCCAATACATATAAAAGACCCCCAATGCATATAACAAGACCCCCAATACATATACAATACCCCCACTCCCCAAATACATATAAAAAGACCCCCAATCCCCCAATACATATAAAAAGACCCCCACTCCCCCCAATACATATATAAAGACCCCCACTCCCCCAATACATATAAAAAGACCTCCACCCCCAATACATATAAAAGACCCCCATACATATAAAAGACCACCACTCCCCCAATACATATAAAAAGACCCCCACTCCCCCCAATACATATAAAAAGCCCCCTACTCCCCCCAATACATATAAAAAGACCCCCATTCCCCCAATACATATAAAAGACCCCCACTCCCCCCAATACATATAAAAGACCCCCACTCCACCCCCATATTTATTAAAAAAAAAAAACTCCCCCCAAATACATATATAAAAAGTAGACATACCTTGGGGATGGTCGGGGCCGGTGGCTGCGGTGTCTGGCGGCCGGTGGGGAGTCTGAGGAGCTATCTGGTTGGGGAGGAGAAAGGATACTAGTAGGGCCTGGGACTGAGGGGTGGGGAAGGATGCCGGGCGGTAGGGCCTGGCTGGGGGAGCAGAGGGGATGCGGGTAGGGGCCTGGGGAGTGTGGGGGGGAGGGCTGAGGAGCATGGCTGGGGACTGAGGGAGAGCGCGGGTTAAGGCCCGGCCATCCGGGCCCCTACTGAATACAGAGCCTGGAGGATGCTGGTAGGGGGGGGAGGATCTTAGCTGGGACTGAGAGGTGGGGAAGGATGCATGATAGGGCCAGCTGGGAGACCAGAGGGGTTGCTGGGTGGGGCCTGGGGACATTGGGTGGGGGGGGGGCTGAGGAGCGTGGACCGAGCCCAGACCCAGAGCGCATTTGTGGTGAACCCTGCCACCACTGCGCATGTGCGGCGAGCCCTGTCGCCACTGCACATGTGCGCCAAGCCAGGCTGCCACTGCGCATGTGCACTGAGCCCAGCCCCAGAGCGCATTTGAGGTGAGCCCGACCACCACTGCGGATGTGCAGTGAGCCCGGCCGCCAGAGGACATTTACGCTGAGCCCGGCCACCACTGGGCATGTGCGGCGAGCCCAGCCACCACTGAGCATGTGCCGCGAGACCGGCCGCCACTGCACGTGTGCCGAGCCTGGCTACCACTGCACATGTGTGCCGAGCCTGGCTACCACTGCGCATGTGCGCTGAGCCCAGCCCCATAGCGCATTTGCAGCAAGCCTGTCCGCCACTGCGCAAGTAGCGCCGAGCCCAGCCACCACTGCACATGTGCGACAAGCCCGGCCACCACTGCATATGAGTGTCGAGCCCGGCCACCACAGTGCAGGTGCGGCAAGCCCGCCATAGTGTTTTTTTGCATATGCACTCTTGCCACAGCTACGCACGTTGGGCGCGAGTGCACGCGCCTATTAGTACCGTGACATCACTCGCGTTACAGTGTTTCGGTTAATGGCAACGATTATTTCCCAATAAAAACCCTGTAGGCGCCAGCAAAGAAGTTTCACTTCAAAAATGGAATTATACAACTGCTATACAGTTAAAAATAATCGTTTTATATAATATCTATATATAATTTATTATTGTAGATATATAATATAAGAATATTGTAGTTCCATAGTTTACCAAAACTTGAAAGAATACATTATAAAAAATCTGAGACTCCTCCTGGAAGCTTCTGTACACTAAATAGTACAGCCTGTTCTCGACCGAATCACGGGACAAAACCTCGGCCAATTCTCCAAATACCCCGCAGCAGATTTAATGGCCCATCGGCATCCATTTTTCTTTATCTTCATCTGTAATTGTAATCCAATCGGGGGTTCTTATTTATATATATCTGTAAACTGTAATCCAATTGGGGGGAGATGTTGTTTCGTTGTCATCTTGGCATCAAATCAGATGGGACAGGCCTTATATAAGGCTTGTGATGTCACAATTGACTGACATATGGTTCCCAGCCAATCTGATTGGCTGGAGTACCATGTGACAGGTTTTCAAAAAAAGTAAGGTGTGATGTCATCAAAAGGGAGGGAAGACAGAAAATCAGAAAGGCTCTGCTTCCTTCCCTTTAAGATGATGTCACCAAAAACAAAATGGCTGCCATCACATGGTACTAGAAGTAATAGGATTGGGGGTCATCCTTTTGGTTTTAGTAAACCATGTGACAACTTTCAGCTTTTTAAATCATTCTTGGTTGATGTCACATCCTCTTAAAAAATGGCTGCCATCCCATGGTACTTCAACCAATAGGATGACCCCCAATCCTATTGGTTGAAGTACCATGTGATGGCAGCCATTTTGGTTTTATTGACGTCATCTTAAAGGGAAAGAACAGAGCCTTTCTGATTGGCTGCCTTTCCTCCCTTTTGATGACATCACATTCTTAAAAAAAAAAACTCTGCCACATGGTACACTAGCCAGTTGGATTGGCTGGGAACCATTTGTCAGTCAAATGTGTCATCGCAGACCTTATATAAGGCCTGCCGTGTCTCATTTGATGCCAAGAAGCACACGAGACAACATCTCCCCTAATTGGATTACAGTTTACAGATGAAGATAAAGATAAAGAAGAACCCAGATTGGATTACAATTACAGATGAAGATAAAGAAGAACCCCAAATGGCTTACAATTTACAGATGAAGAAAAGAACTAAAGAACTTACCGTTCTATTACTAGTTAGAAGGACCATGGCTGTTGAGGAGCATTGCGTTGTGGACTATTAGTAACTGCAGCTGCTGCTTTAGGTTGGCATTTGCATTGGCATTTTTTAGGTTGGCATTTGCATTGGCATTTTTTAAAATTGAAATGCAATGTATTTTATTTGTTGTTTCTTTTGCCTGCTGCACATTGACTGGCATAGTGGAAACCCATGCCCATAGGGCATAGGTGTGCCACTGTGCCAATCAATTGGTTTATTGGCATTTTTTGGAGTGACATTGAATGTGTAAATAAATAAATCTAAATAAATAAATAAATGACTATAAATAAATACATTTGAAATACATTTTTATTTATAGTGTACATGTACAGGGGGTCTCCGGAGCTGAACCGCATTGGTTTCAGGTCGGGGGACCCCCTGCTCCCCGAGATACAGCCCCCTTTATGAGGTGCCGGTATCCCTCTGTTTGGTTTAAAGGTCCCGATCACGTGACCGCGGCCTGTAAACCAAGCAGAGGGATACCGGCACCCCCTAAAGGGGCAGGTATCTCGGGGAGCAGGGGGTCCCCGGACCTGAAACCAACGCTGTTCAGCTCCGGAGACCCTCTGCACATGTACAGTATGAATAAAAAACATATATAAATAAACACTCGTTCCTTACCTTAGCGGCTATGTGCTATGGTAATGAAGCAGCATTTCTGTATTTTAATAATATTGTACAGTGAGCAGGGGGTTCCCTGAGCCAGAAATTAATGCTCAGGGGACCCCCTGCTCTTGCACAATATTATTAAAAATACAGAAATGCTGCTTCATTAAATTAGCTGATAGCCGCTAAGGCAATGAAGGCAGAATAGCATGTTTATTGGGGACATTTGATTTGCCCCCAATAAACATTGCAATAAACAACATACAGTACACCCCCTGTGTATTTAAAATACATAAATAATAAATACATGACATACATATTTTTATTGTGTGTTTTAAACCTGCCTGCCTTCACTGTAATCTATGTAAAACCCCCTCCCCTATTGTGTGTTTTAAACCTCCTGCCTTCACTGTAATCTATGTAAAAAAAAACCTCCCCCTATTGTGTGTGAAGCTTCCCTGCCTTCACTGTAATCTATGTAAAAAACCCTCCCCCTATTGTGTCTGCTAAGCTTCCCTGCTTTGACTAATCTGTGTAAGCCCCCCTCCCCCTAGTGTTTCAGTAAAATCTGCCTGGCCTGTGTTTCTGTGAGTGCAGTGTACTGTATGTAAATGTGGGGAGGGGGATCCCGTGTAAATAACCACACCCACACCCACTACCCACTACCCACGGCCCCTCCGCTGCTTGCTGCAAAACAGAGACAAAAATTAAAACATACAAAGTAATGTCCCCTAACCCCTTAATCACCATAGCGGTTATTAACCTCTACAGTCATTAAGGGGTTAACCCACCCTCACCCACCACTCGGGACGCCTACATACCGTCCCACACTAACCCCCCCACCCGTGAGGCCTAACCACCCACCCACTACCCACAAGGGAGGCCTACCCACATACCGTTGGGGAAACACCCCCCCCCCCCCACCCCCAGTACCCACAATAAAACAATACAGTGACCCACAATAAACAGCATTCTATTTATTAAATACATTACCCACCCCCTGTGCCGCCCCCATAAATACAAGATTTATTCTTTTACATACAGGGTTCATAATGCAGCCCCACGCGAGTCCCCGGTGGGCTGGCGGGGCACCTGGACAGACCTACAGTTTACCAGCAGCCCTTTTTACACAGGTTCTGGAGGCCTGCTGGTGGATCCCGCCAGCACCATGGCCCCCAGGTGGTCTCCTTGGGTCACCGTGGGCCACAATTGGGTCCCCACGGTGGCCTGCGGATGTCTAGGAGCCCCGGGTCAGACCCACAGGTGTCAGCGGGGCCTCGGGTGGTTCCCTCGGGGGTCTGAGGAACTCACGGGTGCTCACTACGGGTCCGCGGTGCCCCCAGAGAAGTGGGACCACACATCATCATCCCCGCACCTACGGGTCGGCGGTGCCCCCACAGAAGTGGGACCACACATCGTCATCCCCGCAGACTACGGGTCCGCGGTGCCCCCACAGAAGTGGGACCACACATCATCATCCCCGCATGTGTCACCCGTGGAACCACCAGCCTGATACCCTTGGGATACCCGAGGATACCCACAGGTGGTCTCCAGAGGTCCCACGCAGAACCACGGAACCAACCCTGAATGTAAAAAAAATAAACCTGGCCTATACATTCAATACATACACCCTCCCCCCCAACACCTACAGTACAATAATGTGCAAAATAACTATTATCCAGATATGGGTAATAGATTAATTGCCCATTATTAAAAACATTAACTTGAATATACAAATAAATAAAGTACTTCTGACCTCATCAATACGAAGTGTCCGTTGCCAGCAAAATCCTTGTCTTGCCCACAACATACATAGCAAATACAAAGCCAATACATTGCAATTACATTCAGATATCAATTAACCCCTTAAACACCATATCAGATAATAACCGCAAAGGTGATTAAGGGGTTAAGCCACACAGGCCCGATACCCACCCTTCACCCATGAATTTGTACAGTGGCTTCATCATGCTACTATATATATATATATATATATATATATAAATATATATATATATATATATATATATATATATATATATACTGAATATATATATATATATATATATATATATATATATATATATATATATATATATATACTGTGTATATATATATATATATATATATATATATAGATATATATATATATATATATAGATATAGATATATATATATACACAGTATATATATATATATATATATATATATATATATATATATATATACACACAGTATATATATATATACACATGATGAACCAATATACAAATAAATGTAGAAGGGTTATCAAAAGCATACTGTCCTACAACCAAACACTTCTCCATACAGACACTACATTAAAATCAATTTCCTTTAATAATCCTAACTGATCTCACAATCTATATCATCACAAAGCAATGAAAAGCCAATGAAACACCTTACATTCCAATATATATGATGCATAAAATCTATGCACCATATACATTCTGCAAATGAATCAACCAAGTAAACAAAAATCAAAAACCAATACATTGCAATTACATTCAGATATCAATTAACCCCTTAAACACCTTATCAGATAATAACCGCAAAGGTGATTAAGGGGTTAAGCCACACAGGCCCGATACCCACCCTTCACCCATGAATTTGTACAGTGGCTTCATCATGCAACTATATGCAATGCTTCAATGTGTGTATAATGTATAATGTTTTTTACAATTAGATAGATGTAATCCTTGGTATTGTAAGGGTTAGCTTTGGTTTTAAATTGTGTTTTCTGGTTGGTACTTACAGTATATATTGATTTTTGTTTACTTGATTGGTTAAAATAGTTGACTTGTTTGGAAGTGTTTGTATTTACTGGTAGCTTGCAATGATATTGTTAACATTCATTTGCAGAATGTATATGGTGCATAGATTTTATGCATCATTTATACAATGCAAATGAAATGTACTGTATGGATTGGAATGTGAGGTTTTATATTGTAAGATCAGTTAGGATTATTAAATGGATTATTATTATTATTATTGTCTGTATGGAGAAGCGTTATTTGTAAGACAGTATGATTTTGATAACCATTCTACATTTATTTGTATATTGGTTCATCATGTGTGTGTATATACTGTGTGTGTATATATATATATATATATATATATATATATATATATATATATATATATATATATATATATATATATATATATATACAGTGGTTGACAAATCACCAAAAAATCTACTCGCCACACAAAAAAATCTACTCGCCACCTAGTACCAAACGTGTGCTGCTTGGGCCAATATTTACTCGCCCGGGGGTTAAATCCACTCGCCCGGGGCGAGCAAATGTATAGGTTTGTCGAACACTGTATATATATATATATATATATATATATATATATATATATATATATATATGTATATATATATATATATATATACACAGTATATACTGTATATGTATAGGGATTGTTATTATATATATACTGTATATATACAGTGTATATATATATATATATATATATATATATATATATATATATATATATATACTGTGTGTATATATATATATATATTTATTTATCTCCATGTATTTATTTATTTATTTAGATTTATTTATTAATTGTGGGGCTGCTGTGCGAGAATTTTTTTTATTGTGGGTAGTGGGGGTGGGTGAAGGGGGTGTTTGGCCCTTGGTATCAGTTTAGGACTTGCGGGGGGGTTGCGGGTGCACTTAACCCCTTCACGGCCGTAGCAGTTAATACCGCTACGGTCGTGAAGAGGTTAAGTGCACCCGCTACCCCTTCGCAAGCCCTAAACAACCACCATTGGGGCTAATACCCCCTTCACCCACCCCCGCTACCCACAATAAAAAAAATTCACACACAGCAGCAGCAGCACAATAAATAAATCTAAATAAATAAATAAATAAATGAATATAAATAAATACATTTAAAATACATTTTTATTGATAGTATAGATGTGCAGAGGGTCTCCGGAGCTGAACAGCGTTGGTTTCAGGTCCGGGGACCCCCTGCTCCCCGAGATACAGGCCCCTTTAGGGGGTGCCGGTATCCCTCTGCTTGGGTTACAGGCCGCGGTCACGTCATCGGGCCCTTGAAACGCAGAGGGATACCGGCACCTCATAAAGGGGGCTGTATCTCGGGGAGCAGGGGGTCCCCCGACCTGAAACCAACGCGGTTCAGCTCCGGAGACCCCCTGCACATCTACACTATCAATAAAAATGTATTTTAAATCATTTTTAATGTGCCGATGTTTGCGCAGAGAGAACAGCGGTTCTCTCTCTGCTGCAAACACATCTCGCCAGGGGACGGCCTATAGTATCATTGATGTGCATATACAGTACTGTATGTGTATGTTAGGCGTTATAGGGGTTGTTGTTATACAGTATATACTGTATATACACAGTATATACTGCATTACAATTCATGAATTTCTCGGCTTCAAAGACAACAGCTCGCAAACGCCCCCATGCGTTTTTACACGGCATTGCAGTATTGCAGCCAGCCGGAATAAAATGCTTAAATCACAGCCGCGAATATAACGCTATATACCCCGGGAGAAAATGATACAAAACCGCACATCACCGGGATACTCTGAAATTCGCGGAGCTAGCCAAGTAAGAATAAAGTTGGTCTCCAGTGTATTGGAGTGCTGGGTTGACACCCTGAACCAAAAGAGCAGCACCCTTTGGAAATATTGGACTGAACTTTGTCTGCTATACTGTAAGGTTTATCCTTAATTAATGACCAAGTGATCACACAGTGGTTAGATAATTATCCATTATATTGTTTTGTTTGAGCGCCTGTAGCTGAGGCTCTTTTTTATATGTTTTTATATATTTTAATATATACATTTATAGCTATATCAGGATTATAGTGGAGGATACAGTCACAGAAAGGGTTTTGGCTGTGGGTGTGTTCTGCACTCCTGCTGTGTGTGTGTTTTTTCCTCTATTTTGAGCCTTGGAGGTAAAATTCACCTATTTGTATTAATATTTTATTGGATTTGAGTATAATCAGCTTGTACGTTTTTGTGATTTTAGATAATGTTTTGGTTATGTTTTATTTTTTTAATGGGCAAATAAGCTATTATCCAGATATGGATAATAGAGATTTTGCCCATTACTATACTATATGGTGGGGGGGGCGGGTTGTTCAATGTATTTTATTGATGTCTTGTATAGTAATGTTTATTGGGGGTAGAGGGATTGAGTGAAGGGGATTGTTGCCCCAGGGTGGATGGTTAGGACTCTCGGGTGGGCAGTGAGAGGGGTTAACCCTTTCATTACGATAGAGGTTACTAAAGCAATGAAGGGGTGAACCCCTCCCACAACCTTCCCGGTAGGCCTACCCACCCACCCTGGGTCAATTACCCCTTCACTTTCTCCCTCTGCCAGAAATAAACCAGATAGTCTTGCTTAACTCCTTCATTGCCTTAGCGGTTAGCCATTAAGGTAATGAAGCTGCTTTTATTTTATTTTAATCACACAGTATTGTAGCAAGAGTTCTCAGGAGCTGAATCGCATTGGTCGTGGGTCATTGTCACGATGACACCAACTTTTATCAACACATTTATATTTCTGGGTACTTGATTGAACAGAACAAGTTGAAAAAAAAATGGGGTTTATTTCCTTAATAGACAAACACACGACATCTGCAGAATACACTTGAAAACAACACTTACTGGAATAAGGGAACAAAATAAATTGTCCTTGGAACGAAAGAAATTGCCCTTTGCTTGCAAGCGCCAGAAATGCAACCTTGGTTTTAAAAGTCCTGTGGTTATGTTGTTATTAACCCCTTCACTCCTGGACTGGTTGCTGCTGGGCTGGAACAAAGTCTTGCATCTTTACATCATGGATTAAAATTCAGGAATCACACTGGGGATACCTGGGGAGCCACAGTTATAGACTGCCCAAAGCTATCTTTAACATGTGGATCCAATCCCCTCGTGGGAACAAAAAAACCCACGAATAGCCAAGTTACCCACAGTTCATAAGACCGGTCAAAAGGGCTGTCCGGTGGGCAGAGCGCATGGGTCAGGTTGACGCCCATGCCACTTAGCATACGTGGGCTACACCCATAACTTGGTGCCGCTCCGTCTGATTTTTGACCAATAAATGTCACTAGCCTGACATCTGCTGTGCATCAGTATACCAGTATTGTATACATTATGGGTCTCTGGGTCTTTTCATAACTGACACCCTTTTAGACAGGGAGACTCTAAATCTGTGAGACCCCTTTTGAGGCTCGGTCATAAAAATACTACAGCCCATTGAGACTCCTTTGAGGCTCGGTCATAAAAATACCAAAGCTCATTCACCCATATCACAGCTGGATGTCCACGGAATTCCTGCTTGGACTTACAAGAAATAGCTCCTGCCTTACATTTAAGATGAGTTTTTACCCACTTTATTAAACAACATGTTACGTTTGTGTTATAACTGAACCACCACCTGCACATAAATATCATTTTTACACTGTATTTGCATCTCAAAAATCAGGTTTCTGGGTGCTTTCGTTCTAGAATGAGTATTTCTCATTGAAATGCCGGCTTCTAGACTGCCATCATGTGTCGGTTAGAGGGTATGGCAGGCAATGCATCTTGTCTTTTCCCCTCGCTGGCAGGGAATGGCCTGCAAATGGGGAATAAAAATGGCTGGGACAAGGCAACCACAATAATGCATAGCAAATCAGATATTAACTCCTTCCTCCCCGTCACAGTCATGATGCGAAAGAATTTAAACATGGCCACCAGGATACCGTCACCCCATAATGGGGCTTCTAACTTTGGAAACAGGGGTTCCCCGGACCTGAAATCAATGCGTTCAGCTCCGGAGATCCCCAGATACAATACTTAATTATTAAAATAAAATAAAAGCCCCACGATCGCCTATTAGAGGCGCCAAGTTAGAGTGACTGATTCAGTCTATCTCTTACTACGTGTCTCTTACAGACTGTTGAAGCCTGGTAGGATTAACACAACAGGGATCCAGCTGTGTTAATCCAATGTACCATTAGTCTGTCTGCTGGAACTTCGACCATGCTAGAGGTTACCATGCAGAACTCGCAAGGCAAATGATCGACAACAAGCAGTTAATGAATGTTCAATTCAACATGATTATCTCACCTTTTGTTAGGGAACCTGAAAAATGGAAAAAGGGTATTATTAAACTTTTATACTATTCACTAGGATAACTAATCTACAGGAATGACTCACTGATTATTGAAAGATTAGTTCCACGTTGTTGACAAATCATTAGTGGACGATACTCCTGTTTATTTTGCCTGCTGCAATGGAAACCTGAATCTGGAAGAGTAAAAAAATAAGTTTAGGGAAAATTATATTTTTTAATTCTCACATATAATCACATTCCTATGGCCATACCCACAATGGGTAACACATTACAGGTATTTAAACAATGTATATAATTATTGCTCGTTTAGACATTTGGAGTGTCATTCCAGTAACTAAGGATCTACTTCTGAAGTTCTTCTTTGTTTGCCGGCTTGACACATTTTCTCAGCTGATGTTTTATAGCAGCGGTGCGCAAAGTGGGGGGCGCGACTCCCAGGGGGGGCGGGAGATTGTGCTGGGGAGGCGCGGGCAGTTGCAGAGGCCCTGCGCTCTTCCCCCAGGCATTTAAATTAAATGCCGGGGGATCGCGTGAGGCCCCTGCAACTATTTACTTACCGGGATTCAGCCGGCTGTGTTGCGTCGCCATGGCAACGCGGCATCAATGGACGCCGCGGCACCATGTGACCTGACGTCACACGCCCAAGCAGCGGCATCTGCCGCGAAAGAAGGTAGGTAGGGGGGCGCGAGAGCCGGGGGCAGAGTGACAGGGGGGCGCAGCACAAAAAGTTTGCGCTCCCCTGTTTTATAGCATGCCACACCAGTTCTATGGGGTTCAAATCGGGGTATCTGCCAACAGAGAGACAGTACGGTTATTTACAAGAAAAAAATCACATACAGCAGTTAATAATATACAGTACTACTGCTCAAAACAGTTACAGTACTTACTCTGCTGATGTTCTGACCCTGTTGATTCCACATTACTTAATAAAATGTAGCAGGGGCACTGTTCTCTGGGTCGTTATCTTGGAAGTAACAGTGCCCAGGTGGGAATTTATGTCTAATATATGGCAATATCAGGTGATAATGGACTCCAGGAAAAATACTTTATCCATGATTCCTTGATAAAAAAACAAATGTTACACTATTATAAGAAGACAGGGTTACATTCAGATACATTTACTGTCTAACCCTGTTATTGTCAGAGGTGGGTTTGACTTCAGTGGCCAGTAAAGGAAGTAAATAAAGGTGTAGTCGGGGTCACAGGCAGGGGTTCAGGGTAGGTGGCAAAGAATCGTTGTCGGGTCACGAGCAGAGATCGGAGGCAGGTGACAAGGTATAGCATTCTGGTCAGAGGCAGGCAGCGAACAGGTGTAGTTGGGGTCACAGGCAGAAGTCTGCAGTGTTGAAGCAGGAATAGGACAAGAACACAGGGATAGGACTATGATAAGGAAGCAGTCATCCAGGCTTCTGCCTTGAATGTTTGTTTGTAAAAGTGCAGGTTACTTTTGTGCTACACCAGGACTTTTCTTTGCCAATTCTCTGACCATTTCACGTTTTGTAGCTACAGGCACTTCCAGTTTGTCAGCGAAGAAACTTAGTCCTACATTGCACTCACTAAGGTACCACAAGTGATGAAGTTACCTGTTTGTGAGAGCATCTGCTATTGCTTTGTTGATGATAGAGTACGAATCTAGTTTCTTCAAGAGTTGTAGGTCATAATTTGGTGCTGAAACTGCAAGAGGTGCGGTAAACCATGTCCTTGTGTACACATGTGCAGTGAAAATGTTCACACCACAAAGACCTCTCGCTTCATTAGCTTTCAAATGAAACTGGCTTCTGAATATCCTTGTCTTTAGGTAGGGAATAGAAATTTAGGGGCGAATGCTTTAAGCGTTCATAAGCCACATATCGAGCACTTATTGGCCAAAATGCCTATAACAATTCTGTAAGCGTCAATTAATGGGCGATAAAAAACTAAAAAGCCAACATTTTGGGCCTTCAAAAAAAAAAAACTCACAGAGTGAGCGGCGATCAGCCACTAATCGGCAGGTTCTAAAACTCGTGCAATTCTAGTAGCCGTGATGATCTTTTTGAGGCCCATCGCGGCTGTAGAATGGCGAGTTTCTCCCAAAATCCTCACGCCAGTAAAAGTTAGCGTGAAGGTGGTGAGAACCTGCTGAGAAGCGGCAAGACAGGACTTTAGAAAAAAAAATGCTTTTTTTCTGCACCAGATTGATGCCCTGGAGTCTCTGGAGCTGATACCTATTAATATCATCACCGGAGACCGAAAGGCATGAATCCCATGCAGTAAAAATGCATTGCCCTGCAAAAAAATCCATTCAAAGATACCTCTGCCTCTGGTGTTAGTTCCTGGACTGGAGGGATATGATCGTGCAGTCATGGGGGCTGACACCCACACCCCGTGGATTCCATCACCGCTGGAGGCGCTTACACCAACCCAGAAGAACCCAGAGACCTGTTCGAGCCAGTCCTGTTCCTGTCTCCTTACCATCTTACAGACCACTCAGAACTCCTGCAAACCTACAGGTAGAGCCCCACACACCTGGTAATATGCCTACTCCCCAACACTGGTCCCTAAGTTAGGTTGGGGGGGGAAACCGTGTTACAATAATAAATAACATTATTATTGTAGTTAAACTGACACCAATAAATTAATTTTAATTTACATCTGGGAAGTGATTATATAGAGCAAAATAATTATATTTTTCAGAAATTATGTATTGTGCATGATATAATAAAATGCACCTGGGTCCACAGTTAAAGAAAGTGCTGTTCCCTTTTGTCTAATGAAAAAATAGCCTTCCCAAATCTGAAGTGGTGTAAACCTTCTTTTGTTTTTTGTTTTTTACATTAGAAGAAAATACTAGGAGAGAGACATACAGAATGCATGTTCCTTTATACACTTTTTGTATAGAGCTTAATACAAATTCTATAATAATTGTGAAAATAATAGCCATAATATAAGCAGTTCTCTCCAACGTACCAAATACATTTCACACTAAAAGTATCATGACTGTTTAAAAAAAAATATATATATATATTTTTTTTAAAGGTTGCCTTTTAATTATCAGATGCCCTCCAAATCCACCAGACACAAAATTATTATGGATTCTGTTCAAACTATCATTATTTGAAAAACCAATAAAGAAATGCATCATCATGCTTCCCTTAATAACACATAAAGCAAGATCATTGTTCAATTTGTGAATACTGTTAATGAATATTCATTCTCAGAAACTGCTCCTGTGAGGACCTTTGTTGTGATAATTTCATAAGATCTCCGAAGCCCTGCTTGAGAACTGATATATTAACTCTAAAATTTGTTTCAACATTTTGATGACATTAAGCAATTCTGCAGCATCTTCCCTAATGCATAATAGATCTGCATTATTATTTTGCAATTAATAAACACTGCTAAGATTTGTATTGCTTTAGATCACTGGAGAATATTTACTAGCAACAAATAAAGCATCAAAAATTCCACAGAAAATCATTGCAAGTAAACAGCTGATGTATTTTCCATTGTGTATACTGTACAGATCTATCTTCAAGTTGTTTTAACTCCAGCAATGAGTAATGCTTCAGTATGTTGTACTAGTGTTCTAATTCCTAGAGGTAGACTATAAAATATATTTTAAACAAAGATAATACATTAAAACTGATACAGCGCAACCCCCTTATAACGCTGTGCATGGGGTTTAAAGAATCACATTGCACTATAAGCGGATCGTGTTAGACATAATGTACAATTGTATGCATTGTACAATAACGTATTTATAATACCAATAATCATGTTGTAAAGTATTCATAAATACAAAAATTGGGAGCCACGCTTGCAACTCGTTATAAGCGGATTCGCGTTGTAACGGATCGCGCTATAACAGGGTTGAGCTGTATATGCTATGAAACTCATTTTCTATTGATGTCTAGATGTATCTACTCCAAACTATTTCAGTAAAGGAACATTCAGCAACTGACTCTTTGCTTTATTAACATTTATTAACGTTACAACTGCAGCACAAACACAATAACATTAAAAACAAGCTTTAGTTAAGATTTTCCTAATTCCAACAGTCCAGTTACTGCGTGTAACTCCATACTGGACATTTATATGGTCTACTCTGCAGTAACTGAACTAAGTTAGTCTGTGAAACAGCTGATCTCACTATTTAAAAGCTTGAGGTGAATTGCAGTTTCAGCGCTGTATTATATATGGTATTTGAATAAACTGTTTAGGAGGAATTCTGCCAAGTTCTACTGTATGTTAATTGAACATGTCTCTCACTAGGAAATTCAACTTCTTAAATCAAGAGTGCAGTTACTGAATTAATGTGTTGAGTTCTTTTGCACTATATTATTTACAGTAATTAAACACAAGGAGTTTGATAAATCCATCCTCCTAACACAGGACTTGTTCACAGTAAAATATACAGCTCATTCCCACAGTAATAATCTGCAAAAGGTTCATTTTTAATTTCACTGTATTCATCAAATATGTTGGAGTGTATCTTAAAAAAGGAGTGGCTCAGTGAATAAAGGTACTGGGGCCTGTTCCAGTTGCTCCGAAGTGTGACAAACCGCTTCTAAAGTGCAGTTTATAAGCGGATTGGCATGTTTTGCTATTCTGTAAGCCTTTATCGCATTTCCAAACCGTGTTGAGGTGGCTTTTTTTAGAAGCGGTTTCACTCTTGCTCAGACAATCCTATCGGTTTGTCAAAAAAGCCTTAAACTCTCATGAGATTAAATGCATAGTAGGAAAATCTCTAGATGCAAAGTATTGTATAATAGAGTTAAAAAAAAAAAGTATAATATAACAAAAACAAAATTGTTATTTTTAGCATGAGAATCATCAACCTGTTACCACTTAAAATAAAGCATATTTTTATATGCACATTAAATATATATTATGCTAGTCATCTAAACCCGATCCCTGCTGTAACAGGATCCCTGGCTGTAACCTTCAAAATTGAATGCAATTTTTTTATCAATACAGTTGTAGCCAACGTTATTTTACCTAATGATAAGGCAGAATAATATCAAAGAGTTTCATAGGATTCAATGTCAGTGATACTGTTAGCCAAAGGTGGCTGTTCTGACAAGAGAATTACTTATAAAAGAGATTAATTTGGATTGTCGATTTCAGCCATGAATCCAGTCATGAATAATACCAACACCAATTGTTAGCCGTAAATCAAATGTATTGGTAACTGTGAGGAACAGGTGCAGGCTCCTCCCAGAGATGGCAGAATCAGGGGCAGGAGCAGCCCTCATACTAAGGCTACGTCTATACTTACTCAGACAGAGCGGAACGGAGGGGAGGCGCACTCACGCTGTGCGATCACATGTATTGTCCTCTTTGAGGATGCCTATAGATGGCGCCAGGGCACACATCAGACAGATCTCAAAACGGCGCGAAATTGAAGAAGACAGAGCCAAGTGATTTAATGCGCGATGGCATGATCACATGACCTGTCTTCTCCAATCAAAGTGAAGTTACATTTTCAAAGTGACGCCATTTTTCTTTTTTGGATGCCGGTGGTAAGCACACACAACACAAACACACAACACAAACACACAACGCAACACACGCAAAAAATTAAAGTTAGTTACTTTCCAGACCGGGGGGAAATACCACAGTGCTTCAGATGCTGCATTTGAAGAAAAGCCGGTGGATCGGGATGTGAGGTACAGTAGTGGAAGTGACGTCCGCGCCGGAATGTCATTGCCACGCCTATTGACACGCCCCCAAAATCGCGCCCGCTGCATACCCTGCAAACCCATGAAAACGCTCAGGCTTTAGCAAGAGTATCGCAGTGTGGGTGCGCCTCCCCTCCGTTCCGCTCCGTCTTAGTAAGTATAGATGTAGCCTAATTATATCATCAGAACAGCTGGTACCTCATCAGCATCTGCTGTGCAGACTCCGCTTAGTGACGACCCAGTGGTTTGATATGACAATCATCACCTTCAGCCTTGCAGCCTCTCATTCGATTGGCCACCCAACCTTTATATGGTCAGTGATGCCTGCTCCATATCGGCTGAGCATTGTAGTTTCTTCCTGAGACAAAGTGCTACCCACAAGCTTGCTGTGTCCTGCTTTGCCTTGCGCAAGTCTGCCTTACCTTGTCTTGCATTTTAGCTACCTTGAGCACAGACCCCTACCTTACTTTCCGTACCTCAACAACCCTCGACTTTGGCTTGGATATCTACCACTCTACCTTCCACTATCCTCGACCACGGATAAGTGACCACAACTATCCTTCTGTCTCCTACCCTCAGTCACGACGAGTATATCTACTATCTGACCTGTCCACACCCTGACCCAGCTACACGAAGATAAACCTGGACACTGGATGTGGCCTCTCGGCTACAGGTTGCTATTTACAAATCCCCACCTCGCCCTCACGATCATGTCCCTTTTGTAGTGAGCACTTGTTACAGTTACTTAGCTTCAGATAAATTCAGGATCTTATGGCACTAAGGATACTGCTCATGATGTAAACCAGGAGGCAGGCTCCCACCATTTCAGAGATGAAATGCCTGGTAAATATATTCTTGTGATCACGTTTGTACAGCGTGAAGAGCCGAGTACACCTCCAGCTCAGCCACAGTTGAAGGTCTGTAAAAATTTTGGACCAAATCAGCCACCGTATAGGAGTCAGAAGGCGGAGCTGTAGCCCTGCACCTGGATGCGGAAGCAGGGAGCCACCTGCAATGAGCCACTGGACGATTCCATAAGGACTTTAGATGTTTTTCATTTTATTTTGATATAAGTGCTGCTTTTATTTTTATTTTGTTTTTACTATATTAAAATTGTACTGTCACAGCTCCAGTGCAGACATCAGTCTTTATTTACATCCCTGCACGGAGGAGGAGTCCCATTTTTGCCCAGCATCCAGCTAAAGAGGGGACACAAGAGCACAGATATGATCTACAGGGAAGAAAAGACACCTTTACAAGTGTGCACTCACACTAGACCATGTGAGTGAAAATTATTTTGTTTTATATCACTCTTCACCCCCTTAACTAGGGTTATTTCAGATTCCAGCATGATATATATCTGCATATAACCTTATTTGTTGGCTTTCTGTGGGAGAGATCCGGGTATTAGACCTCCGTCAGGGAGTGCTATACCTTAACACCATCCAATAAGAACCGATAAGGGAGAAGAGACACAGGGGACAACATAACATCCGCAGAGAAGAAAAGATACACCCACACTAGCCCGTGTGAGTGATTGCAGTTTTACTTCTTATTACAATTCTTTCTCCCTCTCCCCACTTCCAGCCACTACAGCCTAAGTTTACCCATCTTATGCTTAATAACAGCTTTGATCTAATTGGTTTCTTTTTGTGAGCGGTAAACCTCTGCAAGGAACAAGAAGGGACTGAGGTAAGAGCCAGGAAGATTCCCCCAACCAAAGGAGGGACGGCTGCAAGAGGAGCAAGAAGAGATCCACATCGGAAGGAAGAAGGAGAAGAAAAAGATACCTTGATGCATTAGCACAAGGCCGTGTAAGTGACATTCTATTATTCTAATAGATTTCAACACCATTACCTCCCACCACACTCCAGACAGGAGATCCATTTGGGTATAATATACCCTACCGGACCCCTGTCAGGGGTTATCACCATCCGCAATTTACATCCAATCACCCCTCACCTTGTGCTCCCCCTTTCTTCTCTCTGTATTTTTTTTGTGCAAGACAGACCTACTGTATCAGTGAAACACATTTAGGCAGCCAGCCAACAGCCCAGCTAGAGAAAACGAGTGAGTCCAGCTGCTCTTCTCACGCTTCTCATAACAAATTCTTTCAGACTCTAGCAGTTACTTTTCACAGCAGTTTTCTGTTCACAGCAAAAGCAACTAGAGATGCAACTGCCGGTGTTAGACCGCTTTTGAAATAAAATCTGTGACCATCTCACAGAAACTTGTGAGATGGTCCACAGAAGGCTTTAATGCCTCATCGGATTAACACAGTGAGGGTCCCTGCATTTGAATGGGACTCCCAGCCTGGAAGGATTCACACAGCAGTAGTCCCATTCAAATGCAGGGACCCCCGCTGTGTTAATCCGATGGACTATTAGTCTGGCCGCAGGAATCTCGCAGCGTGCTGCAGGAATCTCGCAGCGTGCTGCAGGAATCTCGCAGCGTGCTGCAGGAATCTCGCAGCGTGCTGCAGGAATCTCGCAGCGTGCTGCAGGAATCTCGCAGCGTGCTGCAGGAATCTCGCAGCGTGCTGCAGGAATCTCGCAGCGTGCTGCAGGAATCTCGCAGCGTGCTGCAGGAATCTCGCAGCGTGCAGCAGGAATCTCGCAGCGTGCCGCAGGAATCTCGCAGCGTGCCGCAGGAATCTCGCAGCGTGCCGCAGGAATCTCGCAGCGTGCCGCAGGAATCTCGCAGCGTGCCGCAGGAATCTCGCAGCGTGCCGCAGGAATCTCGCAGCGTGCCGCAGGAATCTCGCAGCGTGCCGCAGGAATCTCGCAGCGTGCCGCAGGAATCTCGCAGCGTGGGATGGGTTTTATGCAGAATTCTCACAGCAAATGGTCTACAATCTGCAGTTGCGGCTATATATGTCATAATATTAAACATTTTAGTAAGAGACAAAAGTTAACCCATCATGCACCTAGGCCATCATAAACACAACAAAACTCCATTCGTGTTACCTTCCACCTGTTGTTTCTGAGGTCTAGGCTCAACTAAAACAGTTACTAGACAGAAACTTTGACTAAATATTTGAAATCATGAACCATCAGAGACAGAAATAGACTTAATGTCTGTTACAATCCACCTGTTACCTCTGAGGGTTCATTCAGCCTATACATATCCAGGCCTGGTTTATTAAGCAATTTCCAACTTGGCATGCATAATATAACTCCTAACACTATCATAATAAAGATCTGCAGGCTCCTACAGTACATCCCATCTCCCCCAACCAAACAAACTACACTGCATTATCTTCATCCCCCAATTTCTGTATCATTAAAGCATAAGGTTTGCTGGTTATATTGATCAATGCAAGGCATCTAGTGACATTGATCACAGTAACATTAGTCCAAAATGTCGCAGTCTTGGTAACTCCATGGAACAGCTCTGAATAGGTATCCATTTCAAAATGGCTCTGCATATCCAGCAATCTGTTTGGTTAGTTGCTGGCATATTGTCACAAAGATGCTGATCGACCATATACAGTAGCTTCACTTTGACCTATACTCACGATCTGTAACAGTAAAAAAAAATGAGGGTTAATACGGAGGCCCATTTTCCCCATCTATGAGCACTAAACTGGTACTTTCCTGTTCTGCTGCACTAACCTCCCCCCTGCTGCAATTTGGGGCTCCCCTGTCCACTTGTATACCAATGGCTGCTGGGACCACTATATTGACTATACCAAGCGCAGTGTCTGCCTAAATATATCAGTCAATATTTGTCCCAGTCAGCAGTATTTACCACTGATACAACATATCAGTCTCTATCATCACCTCCCCCGTCACCCCCCCCCCTTTATTTCAGTTCAGTATTCAAATTGAACACAAGCAGGTTATCAGAGGGCAATGGTCCCTGTATTCCAATGTCATATATTCCATGTGAAACGTCAAATTCTTGCGTCATGAGTAACTCTAGGGTATGGGGTCCTTTCACCTGCGTTTCCCACCCTCTGAGGGTGTGCAATGCTTTGAGCGCCTTCACCTGCCCCTCCAGCAACTCATTGCTGCATTCAATTAGACCCACTGCTTGTGGGTGGTAAGGAATATGCATTGTCCATTGTACTCCACTGTCCTGTGCTCACGCCTGGACCATGGATCCAGTGAAGTGTGTACTCTGATCTGTGAGTCTCCTCGGGGATTCCATAGGCTACGACAACCTGTAGCAGAGCTTAAAGAGTAGCTCCTGGTCCATCTTCACCACGTCTTAGGGTCCCAGTATCCTTTTTCTCAATAGGCTATTTCTTAAATTCTGAGCTAAGGTCACATACTTCTCTTGCTGTGGTGAGCAGGTCACAGGTAATTGGGACCCCTCTGGCCATTGCCCATTCATATGAAGCTTTCCTCCCATGATGGCCAGCTCTTTCATCTGCCCAGAGGGCCAGATTATACAAACTGGATCTGTGGCTTTGGTCTGCCGGGCTGTAGTCAATTTATTCACTTCTTCATTGAATGCATCTTTTGCATGGGAACTGACTTGCCCGACGGAGACGTCTCAAGTCTATACTGGTGTCCAGATATATTCACACATCGCTGGTCCGCCCCACACTGGTTTGCCTTGAATAGACCACTGATTCACTTTCCATGTGGGCATCCAGGTGGTGCAGGCTTTATAGCAGGCCCAGCTGTCTGTGCAAATGTGTATGGGTCCTTTAGATTCCTCCAGTAACATCACAATCGCTTTGAGTTCTGCATTTTGGCTTTATCTACCAGTCCCTTCCTTTTGGAAAATGGTGTCCTTATCCGCGTTATAGGCTGCTGCCACCCAGTGCCGTCCTCGGTATGTTACTACAGTGGATCCATCGGATGAACCAAGCTCCTTTCATATTCTGGCAGCTGCTCGAATAGCTTGGATTCTGACACAGGGGAGGGGTCGAGAATAGGTACCACTATCCCGTGTGCCTCTTTCAGACTTTCATAAGTTACCAGGCCAGCCATTAGTTGAGATAGGGTTCTCAGCTCCCTGCCTTGGATTCCTCTCCTCTCATGTTAGTACCATTTCCATTTCAGCATGGTAGCCTGTTATGCGACATAGCTGTGGTCTATTAGGCCCTGGTTTCCTACCCATGCTCCTTGGGGTAGGTCAGTTCTTATTGTGACTTTGTCCTAACAGTTACATGGTAAATAACCGCTCACCATAAGATATTAATAAAATTGACACGGTGCTCAAGCGAAAATTAACACATATAGAGACACTTGGATAGTGACCAAGGGGTCACAAAAGCCCTATTAGAATGTACTCAAAGTCAACAAAACAGGGAAAATATAATTAGTGGGATAATAATGTCCACCACTATGGCTGAATATATAGTACACTCTGTCAATGTATAGAGAGTAATGAATAAGCCGATCGATAGCACTCCAGGGGGCCTATTCTAGTAGCCTCGATAACCCACTTATTGTGGTCTTTTCGGCCAAAATGCCTACTGCTATTCAGAAAGCCTCGATAAGTGGGCGATAAAGGCATGAATCGCCATTTTTTGCTGCTGTCCAAAAACATCGCCGTGTGAGTGGTGATAAGCCACTTATCGGCAGGTTTTGAAACTCGTGCAATTCTAGTAGCCTCGATTAGCTTATCGTGGCTATTTGCAGCTCTAGAATGGTGAGTTTCTCCCAAAATCCTCACACCAGGAAAAGAGGCGTGAGGCTGGGGAGAAGGTGCTGAGAGGCAGCGATAGAGGGGTTAGAGAAACAAAGGCATTTTTCTTGCCTCGGATTGATGCCGGGGGTCTACTGAGCTGGAACACATTAATACCAGCACCGGAGACCCCTGAAATGAATCCGATGCAATAAAAATGCATTTACTGGCAACTTCATTACCTTAGCGACTAACCACTCAGGCAATGAAGGGGTTAACTACCAGTGCCATATTTATTGTGGGTAGAGGGGGTGGGTGAAGGTGGTATTTGGCCCTTGGTGGTATTTGGTGGATGTTTAGGTCTTGCGGGGGGGGGGTTGCGGGTGGAGTTAACTCTATCATTACCTTCACGGCTAACCATCCCTAAAATGTACTAAAAACAAGCCATCCAAATTCCAATTCAATCCGATTGGATGCTGTATCATGTATCATGTGACATGCTTTTTTTTTGCATGGGAACTGAAACTTTTTTTTTGTTTAAGGATGTGACGTCATCTCCAAGGGATATATTCCATTAGTTAAAAACTTTAAGGGATGATGTCACATCCTTTTTAGAATATATCTAACATATCACATGGTACAGGAGCCAATGGGATTGTCTTCAATCCCATTGGCTGTAATACCATCTGATATAGCCATGTGGTTGGAGCCTTGGAGATGATGTCACATCCTTAAACAAAACAAAAAAAAGCCTGTCACATGATAAAGCATCCAATCGGATTGGAGCTCTACCATCTGACCATAAAATGTGACATCCCAGGCCCTATAAAAGGCCTGTACGTTTCATTTTAGAGCAAGATCTCAACGAGGCAACATCCGTTTTGGATTTACCATGGGGTACGGATTGAAAGAAAGAAGATAGAAGATTAAAGAAAAGAAGACAAGAATGACAGAAAAAGATAGAAGACAGTGAAAGAAGATGAAAGAAAGAAGATTGTTGTACCTGATGCTGATCTTCAAGGTGTGTCGAGAGCTTCCTGATATGCCGGGATTTGGAGGGTGAAGACTTCTAAAGGTAAGATAAATATTGATTGTATGCAATTGTCTTTTTTCCAGGTTTTTTGATTGCATTTATTTATTTTTATATTTTTCATTGCCCATTGATTACTAATGTATGAATCTGTGCCCCCTACCGATAAATACAGTGACAGGCAATGCATTTTTTGGCAAATGCTTGTTTTGAATTGATTGTTCTTTTTTCTCTATTTCTGTTTATTGTTTTGATTACATTGTTTGGAATTTGGATTGCTTGTTTTTAGTACATTTAGCGGTTTAAATTAATTAATAGTTTTGTTGGCTAGTATTTGTATTTATTTAATTGATTTGTTGGCTGGTGATTTTATTTATTGAATTGTTTTGATAGGTGTTTATTTAATTGTGTTCTTATGTTTTGGAATAATATCATTTTAATTATTTTGCTGTTTTGGGGATAGATACATTTTATTCATGTGTACTATTAGGCTTTTTAGTTCTTTTATTGTTGGGGTGTTGTTTAGGTACTTGTGTATTTCTTTTATTATTGTGTATTTTTGGCATTAATGATTTGTATTACGTTGACCATTGAGTGCTATATTGGCTTATATTATGGGTATGATGTACCGCTGTGCCAATCAATTGGTAGAGGGTGGGTATAGGGGTCCCATAGTGGGTGGCTAGGCCTCCAGGGTGGGTAGCGGGGGAGGGTGTGTTAACCCCTTTATTACTTCAGTGGATATTAACCGCTAAAGTGATTAAAGGCTTAGGGGTCATTAGCTTGTATTTATTCTTGTACTCTTGCTGCCATCGGAGGACATGGACCTGGAGTATGCTGATGAGGATGCCCTTCATCATGGTAGGGGTAAGTAGAAGTTTCATTTACTTTATTTATGCTGGCTTGCTAATGTTTGATTTTATAATGGGCAAATGCACTATTATCCATATGTGGATAATAGTAATTTTGCACATTACTGCACTGTATGTGTTGGGGGGGCTGTTGGGGGTAGAGGAGGTGGGCATTAGTGTTGTATTTTTTAATGTTTCTTGGAGGTAGAGGGATTGGGTGAAGGGGTTAGTGTCCCCAAGGGTGGGTCTTTAGGCCTACCGGGGGAACGGGGTGCAATATCACCTCTGGTCCGAAAGTAGTGTTTAAGAAGGACATGATTTTGGATTGAAAAATGTGGAAGATAAATGTGCAGTCTTTAAAATATTGCTAAATGACATTTTTTAGGGAAAAGGCCCCTTAAAGTCAGAAGTGACAGAGGCATTGTATCAGAATTATATGAAATGTAAGAAAAGTTGCAAAAAGCAATCAAATTAGCAAAAACTATAAATGGATTGCAACAGAAAGTAAGATCAACCCTAAAAAAAAGTTATTTAAGTAGCTTAATAACAAAAAAAAATAGAAAAGAAAATATAGGACCCTTTTCAGTGTGAGATGGGAAGGCAAATTATTAGAGATAAGGAAAAAGCAGAGGTATTAAACACATTATTTGCCTCTGTGTTTACCAGGGAGGAATCAATTGCAAAAATAGTGCCACAGGAGGAAGCCACAAGTTAAATACTAACAAACAATTGTTTAACTGAGGAAGAAGTACAAAGGTGGCTTGATAACAGTAAAATAAATAAAGCACCTGGCCTGATTTGAATGCAGCAAAGAGTTAAGGAGCTAATTTCAGTCATAGCCCAACGAAAACATTTAATATTGAGGACTCAATCTCCTCAGGTTCACTACCAAAAGACTGGCATAAAGCAGATGTGGTGCTTCTATTTAAAAAGAGAGCTAGATTACAACCGGGGAATTACAAATTTGTAAGCCTGACATCAATAGTGGGAAAGCTACTTGAAGCTTTAGTACAAGATAATATTCAGGAATACTGTACCTAATGAATAACAACATTATTATTAATAGTCAGCATTGATTTATGAAGGATAGATCATGCCAAACTAACCTTATTAGTTTATTTGAAGAGGTAAGTAGGAATTTAGACCAGGGTAATGCTGTATATGTGGTCTATTTAGATTTTGCAAAGGCTTTTGACACAGTGCCACACGAGGATAGTGAATAAAATAAAGGAAATTGAACTCAGTAAAAATATTTGCACCTGGATTGAAACTGGTTGAAGGATAAACAAAGAGTTGTCATAAATGGAGCCTGTTCAGTTTGTGCTATAGTTGTAAGTGGAGTACCTCAAGCATCAGTACTGGGACGCCATTTAAAAAAAAAATACTCATATTTCATTGATTTTACAATGTATTCTGTAAACATACAGAAATATGCTTTTCGCTAAAGCTCTTCACTGAAGCCTTCCTGATGCCGAACCCCAGCCTGTGACCTCGACCATCCTCCTGTGCCACCTGCCTTGACCCCAGCTTGTGACCTCAACCTATGCTCCTATGCCGTCTGCCTTGACCCCAGCCTGGATACCGTTAACCCTGCCTTTGTGGTCTAAGGTCAGTGTTTATCTATCCCCACATCAGTTCCACGGTCCGGTCCAGGTTTGTGGCGAGCACGACCGTTACACCTGTTCTGTCCAGCCCTGTAGCAACCCAGTGAGAAATAATGAGGACTTTAAGTAGCTTGTTATGTGTGATGTGACCGTCTTGGATTCCATTCGCCTCTGGTGCTGAGGCTCTGGACTTCCTGGGTTATCGGGGGGTGGATTATAGCAGTTAGATATTAGAATCCCACAGGAATGTTACTGCAACACCGGGTAGTCTCACTGGTGCTTTCGCCTGATGGCTAATCCAGTCTCTGCATCTTCTTTAGCGGTTACAATATTGCCCTGCCCGCAGCAAAAATGGATCCCTTCTCTGCCAGAGGTGTTTGCATATTGCATTGCTTCCTGATGTGGTGTCGTAGCCACTGACCATGAAGGGGTTAACTGCAAAACTATGCAACCAAAACAATTTATTTTAACACATTCTCCAACATTTGTGGGGCTCATTAAAGATGGCAGCAGGTGTAGCTCCTCTGTGCTATTCACTCTGCTCTCATTGCTGCAGTATAGGAATCTTTGCAGCTGTCTTTTTGCTGTTGAACCTTTGGCTATAGCTCCTGAAGGGGTCTCTTCATGGAATGGCTTTTGGATTAAATTAAATGCTGCACGTCTTTCATGGGTTAATGTTAGTTTGTTGTAGCTGTGATTTGTATAAGTGGCGACTGACTAGTCTGCTTATAGCAACTCTTATTAGAAAGCAGTCAGCCATACATCACCTGTGCCATATGTAACATTATTATCCTAACTAAAGGTTATTAAAGTTTGACAAAAAAATGATATTATTTTTTTTAATTGGGAGCCACGCTTAGACCACGTTATAAGCAGATCCGCGTTATAGCGGATCGCGCTATAACGGGGGTGAGCTGTATGTGGAAACGAGTAGAAGAAATACTACAAAATAGTATAATACAGTACATTCCATTACAGTATATAAAACTCTGGTAGATCTAGAGATTTTAAATACATAATTTTACTCTATTGAGTTTTATGCTTGTATCATAAAAAAATATTGATCTCCAAAGTCAGTTAACAAGGTCCTTTCCTTCTCCAATGCCTGGGTCATGCAAGGGAACAAGAAGACAAAAAAAGCACATCTCGCAGTCCGTCTGATTCTTAGTGAAAGATGATGAATAAATGTAGATATATACTCACATTTATGATGTCTTGTCATTAAGCACATATTAGACAATGATATTCCCTCAGAATGGAATCAATCTGTGAACGTTGGATTCTTAGATGCAGTACCCAAAAAATATGATTGGTGGGCAAAGATAAGTAAACAAAAAAATGCTTCAATAAAAGCGGGCAAGAACAAATAAATAAAAGTCTACAAACCAGACAAAGATAACCCAATGGGGGGTATGACTAGTGTTTTGCTCTACCAAGATGGCCAAGATCCGAGGTCACTTTACCTCAATCAAGATGGCCAATCCAGGATGTTTCCTGCATCAAGATGGAGACTTGAAATTGGCTACACCTTGCCGAGGCCTTTAAATAGCAGCCAAATGCACCAAGTCAGTGCACGAGCCAGGTGTCGTCTATTCCCTTGGAGTACACATTAGTCTCCTTTTATTTGCACTTGCCTCTGCTTGTTACCACGACTACAAATTTTACCACCTGCCTTTATCTCTTCTTGGAACCCCAGCTATGAACCTTTGGAGACTAAGGATTCTAAGGAGCAGCCGGGAATTTTATGGATCTGACTTTCACACAGCCCCCATGCCATTCTGATACAATGGAGGAAGGATCCGCTGCGGATTAAGGCTATCGACAGAAGACCCCTGATATTAGGGAAAATCTCCATGGAGACGTTACCCTTACGAGTCTTCATGCGCACCTCTCATCTTGAGACACTCCACTTCCATATCCTCTCTTCTCCTTCCACCATGGTAATCTTGTTGTTCCCATGGCTCAAGCAACATAATTCATGGATTTAGTGGTCACAGGATAAGTAACAATGAAGAGTCGGTACTGTCAAACTTCATGTCTCCAAAATCATGATTCTACTGTACCAGAACGTAAAAGATTTCTATCGAGGCCATTATACCTAGCCTGCATGAAATATACTGAGTACCAGGACATCTTCAACAAAAGTCAAGTCATGGAACTTCCCCCACATCGACCCTACAACTGCAGCATTGACATCTCAGGCTCCATTCCTCCCTGTTGTCCCATTTGCCCTCTCTATAAACCTGAAATGAAGGCCATGAAGGATTATATACTTGAGAATCTCACTAAGGGATTCATTTGCAAATCCTCCTTACCTGCAGGTGCAGGGTTCTTTTCCTTTAAAAGAAAGGCAAGTACTTTAGACTCTACATCGACTACAAGGTCTGAATAGAATCACCCACAAGAACTGGTATCATGTTCCCCTGACTTCTGAATTGTTTTACTGACTAAGAGGTGCAACGCTGTTCACAAAGCTTGACCTTCCCTGAGCCCACCACCTCATTTGTATATGGGATGGCAATGAATGAAAAGTGGCCTTCAGCACCAAGGATGGTAACTACAGCTGGAACCTTTCCTTATGGCCCAGCATCCGCAGGAAATATTAGAGCACATCAAGACAATCCGCAGGATAGTCCATAGCAGGATGTAATGGCCCATTGTATAAACACAGTGGGGGTCCCTGCGTTTGAATGGGACTCGCGCTGTGTGAATCCTACCGGGCTGCACTTATCTGTAAGATATGCGCACTAAGAGTGAGACTGAATCAGTCACTCTACCTGCGCTCCTCAAAAAGGCGATCGCAGATGTTTATTTTATTTTAATAACATATTATTGTAGCAGGGCATCTCTGAAGCTGAACCACATTAATTTCAGGTCCGGGGACACCCTGATTTCCGAGCTACCGGCCCCGTCATGGGGTGCTGGTATCCCGTCATGTGTAAATTCTCCCGCATCACGACTCACGTGACCGGGAGATTTAAACAATGCAGGGAGATATTGGCACCCCATACTAGGGCCTGTAACTCAGGAAGCAGGAGGTCCCCAAGGCTGCAAAGAATGCGATTCAGCTCCGGAGCCCCCCTGCTACAATAATATGTTATTAAAATAAAAGCAGCTTGCTAAGGCAATGAAAGGCTTAAACAAGAGTACCTTGTTTATTGGGGGTAGAGGGGGTGGGTGGAAATGGGTAGTTGCCCCCTGTTGTGTGGTTAGTCTTACCAGGAAGGTTGCAGGAGCGGTTAACCCCTTTATTACCTTAACGGTAGTAACCGCTATGGTAATGAATGGATTAATCCTTCCCACTTCAAACCCGAGATGCCTAACTACCCACACTGGAGCAACAACCCCCTTCACCCACCCCCTCTATCCCCAATAAACATTACAATACTAGCACAACACATACAGTACAGTAATGGGAAAGATCCCTATTATCCAGATCTGGATAATAGCACATTTTCCCATCTATATATATACAGTAAAACTCAAAATCTGTTTGTCTGTGGGTTTGTGCGCGCTCCCATTGGCTGACTGTAGGGCATGGCTTGGCTCTCATTGGCTGACTATGGGGTGGGCCTTGGCTCTCATTGGCTGTTGCCGAGCTGGGGTGACGTCACGTCCCTCCCTCCCATCCGCCCCCACAGTGACCCGCCACCGAGCAACCCTCCCGCTTGCCCCAACAGTGAGCCACCGAACAACCCTCCCGCACTCCCAGGGAACTCAGGGGGGACCGGAGCTGTGAACGGGGAGGGGCCGGAGCTGTGAACGGGGGGGACCGGAGCGAGCCGCCACGCAACCCATCCGCCCCCGCAGCGTAAGCAACCCGCCCGCACCTGCAGTCAGCAGCCGCCGAAACACCCTTCCCCCACACCACCTGTGAGCTGATCAACCCTCCCACCTGCCAAAACAGTAAGCTGCCAAGCACCCCTCCCATCCACCGCAGAGAGAGTGCGGGGTGCTCCATAGGGCTCAGGGGGGACCGGAGCTGTGAATGGGGGTAGGGGAATTGGACCTGTGAAGGGGGCATGACCGGAGCTGTAAAGGGGGGGGGAGACCGGAGCTGTGAAGTAGGGGACCAGAGCTTTGAAGGGGGGGGTGCATTCATGTGAAGTGGGGGGGGAATGGATTGATGTGAACTGGGGAGAAAGAGAGAGGGGGAGAGAGGGGAAGGGGGGGAGAGAGGGGAATTGGGAGAGAGAGAGAGAGGAGGGAGCGGAGAGACAGGGGGGAGCAGAGACAGGGGGAGTGGGAAAATTCAATCCCGGGCAACGCCGGGAATATTAGCTAGTTAAAAAATAAAACATAACCAAAACAGTACTCAGCCAGCATATAGTAAATGAAAGTTTTACTTACCCCTGCCAAGATGAAGGCCGTCCTTAGCCCCCTCGTCTTCCTCTTACAGTGCGCGTCTCTTACAGACAGGTGCAGCCCGGTAGGATTCACGCCGTGCGAGTCCCATTCAACTGCAGGGATCCACGCTGTGTTAATCTCAATGGGCCACTAAATCTGGTTGCTGGGACTCCGCAGCTCGGGACAGTATGCTGTACCGGATTCGCAGAGACAGCCCACACCAAAAATAACAGCTGTTTGAGTACCTAGTTATGCCCTTTGACTTATGTAATGCACCAGCAGCACAGTTAGTGTTAGGACCTGCATACTGGTCATGCCATGAAGTGGCTGCAGGCTTATAACACTTTGGCCAAAGGGTTTAACTAAATGACCCTGAGAATACTAAGATTGAAGTATTTAACTATGTATTTTGTCACATTGGATGTAGTATTTTTGTCTTTGTTGTACTGTATATGTTTGGCCATGCTCAGTATCACTCCTTTTGATACAAATATATATATTTGGGACTAAGGCTAAATATTTAAAGCTTCCAATGACTGAGCTCCAGATCAGAACCAACGCTAACACCACCCTAACTCCTGTTACTAGTTTTAAATACTTGGGCATATGGTTTGACTCCCATTTAAAATTTTGTGATGCACATTGATACCATGACATCCAAATCCTATGCTAAAGTAGGTGTACTTTACAGGAACAAATGCTCTCTAAGTCTGCTGGTCAGAAAGTGTATCGCACAGCAGATGCTAATGCAAATTATCGACTTTGGGGACATAGTATATGGCTAAGCACACAAAACTCACCATAGCAAACTGGACACCCTCTACAATTCAATATGTCATTTTTTTTCTCCAATGCAACTACAACGTTCAAAGAAATAGATTGGTCATCACTTGAGTCTAGGCGCAAAGCTCATCTTTCCTGTCTTGCCTTCAAATACTTTCTGGGCAAGCTACTCATCTATCTAAACAAGCTCCTCACCCCTACCACATGCAGCACTTATCATCTGAGATCTGACTCCAGAAGACTGTTCAAGGTCCCAAGGTTCTGCAAAGTATTCGGCCGCTCCTCCTTGTCTTACCGTGCACCCCACAACTGGAACAACCTATCGGAGACTCTCACAGCCGCAACCAGTCTATGTTCTTTCAAAACTAAGGCTGTCACACATTTTAATCTGGTCTGTAATTCTTACATACGCCTATAATATATATTATCTCTAACTGTGCATGCTATGTCTTGTATATAATGTATACCCTGTTCACTTATGTAACTATATTTGTAACCATGTATTATTTGTCATCTTAACTCTATGCCCAGGACATACTTGAAAACGAAAGGTAACTCTCAATGTATTACTTCCTGGTAAAACATTTTATAAATCAAATAAATAAAAATGCATTTATATTGTGGTGGGTTCTGGGGTTAGAGCTTGCTGGGATTGTGTGTTCAATGCATAAGCAGCATTTCAGTATTTCAGTCCTTCATCAATGAAGTATTCCTGGATTTCATTGATCTCTTGGTAAGTATATATTTAATCTTAAAACATCAAGGCTGATGCTCTATCGAGACAATTCATGGTAGATGGAGGAGGAGGAGACTAACAAAGGACCCATTATCCCTCAAGTACACATCCTCTCCTCTATCACCCTGGAACATATTCAGCAAATATTTGCTGCCCAGCCAGACAACCCTGTGGGTCACCCTGTGCATCCAGTAGGCTCTTTGTTCCCCCATGCTTTTGCGAAGAGAAACTATGTTGGGGACAACGCTCGAAGTTTATGGGACATGCAGGTGAGAGGGATTTATATTAGAGCTACTCCCATCTATCAGATTTGGTGATGAGTCCATGGGGAAAGTCAAATGGTAAGTCTTAACAGTGTTGCTCACCAGAGGTAATGTCTGGTATCTGGATTAGTGGAGCAGATGGTAGAAAGAGTCCCAAGAGTAGGAAGTAGTTAGTAGTCAGGTCACACACAGAGGTCCAGGGCAGGCAGCAAAGGGTCTGAGTCAGGTAACAAGCAGAAGTCTGGGGCAGGCAGCAAACAGTAATGCCAGGGGGTAAACCAAAGTCAGGAACCAGGTCATCCAAAAATAGAAAATCAAACAGTAGAAGGGAGCAACACCACAAGCTATTGGGTGGCAGGAATGTTGTGAAACAAAGGAGTGTGAGGTGCCTTCTTATAGTCCAAGGCAGTCACCTGCTGCAGAGAACACAGCTGACAGTTGAGAGGCTGCAGTCCAAGAAGCAGACTTTACTAATTGAGCCCTGACAGTATCCCCCCTACGGGGAAAGTCACAAGAAGGTTTCTGCAGATACCTGGCATGGAAAAATCGGATAAAGCGTGGGGCATGCACTTTGGTGACTGGTTCCCAGGACCATTCTTATGGGTCATAGCTCTCCCAGTACACCAAGTAGAATAACCACCTGCAAATTGTCTTGGCGTTGCAGGTTATCTGTACCTAAAACTCAGGTTTTCCCATGATCTGAAAAGTAGTGGGTGAATCGATGTGGCAGCAGCTCCTTAAAAATTGAAACTCACCAGCAAATAGAAAAATAAAAAAATGTTCATTAGACTACATAAAATATACAAAAATACGAACAAAAATTGGAAACTCTGCTCCCACGCGTTTCACGCCCCTACAGTGTTTTTTCCTGCTGCAGTAGGAATCGGAGGGTGAAGATATCAAAGGTAAGAACAACATTGAATGTATGTAATTTTTGTATTTTTATTGTATATATATTTTTTTATTAATTATTTTTTAGGTTGTCCATTGACTGCCAATGTGTTTATCTATGTCCTTTAAGGGTATAGATATGCACAGTGACAAGCAATGTATTTTTTTTTTTTTTGCAAATGCTTGTTTTTATTTAATTGTTATGTTTTGGCTTTGTGGCTGGTTTATTGGTTTTATTTAAATGTTTTGGCTTTGTGGTTATTGATTTAATTTAATTGGTTTGTATTTTTGTTGTTTTTTTTTAGGTTGCCCAATGACTGCCATAGTGGCAAAGCTGGGCACGGTTTAACACTGTGTCACTGCGGGGGTGGAGGGTGGGGGTAGTTGCCCCGGGGAGGGTGGTTAGGCCTCCAAGGTGGTTAGCGGGGGAAGTGGGTTAATCCTTTAATTACTTGGTTAATTACTTACCTTATTGTAGCAGTAATAACTAATTAATCAGTAAACTGATTAAGGGGTTTGTGACCATTAGTTTTTTTTATTATTATTGTAATGTTCCTGCCCACGGAGGATGGGGAGGATGGGGAGGAAGACGAGGACGGCCTTCATCCTGGCAGGGACAAGTAGAACTTTTATTTACTTTATGCTGTCTAGTTTTATTTTTAATGGGCAAATGCACTATTATCCATATCTGGATAATAGTAATTTTGCCTATTACTGTACTGTATGTGTTGGGGGGAGTGGGGTTGTATTTATATACAGTATTGCATGGTAATTTATTTATTTTTTAATGGGGAAAAGTGCTATTAGCCATCTTTGGTTAATAGCACTTTTACCCATTCCTGTTATTGATACAGGGGATGGGTGAAGGTGGTAGTTATCCAGGGTGGGTGTTTAGGTCTTGCGGGAGGGTAGGGCGAGGGATTAACCCCTTCATTACCTTAGCGGTTGTAACCGCTAAGGTAATGAAGGGGTTAACTTCTACTGCTACCCTCCCGTAAGGCTTAAACACCCACCCTGGGGCAACTACCAGCTTCAACCACCCCCTGTACCAACCACTATGCAGTGCCTGCTATTTAACTCCTTCATTACCTTAGCGGTTAGCTGATAAGGTAATAAAACTGGCTGCAATTTTATTTTTACTGTACAGAATTGATACTGGAGGCCGGCGGGGACCCCACAGAGGAGAGGGAGGGGGGTCTCCGCAGGGTCCCGGCCGGCCTCCGGTATCAATCCTGTGCAGTTAAAAGAAAATGCTTTTATGCATCTTGCAATATCTTTAGCACCAGCCTTTAGCTGACGCCAAATTGTTGCAACATTTTACAATGTACAATAAGCTTATGATCACTTAGTGAATAGCAGTTTCTGGCAAAAAAAAAGCGATTTGGGGCTTTTTTTTAACTTGTCGTACGGTCATTTTTTTGCCAGAGTGTTATAGCAAAATAAAAAGCCATGATAGCGCGATACTGCTTTGCTATCAAAGTTTAGTGAATAGTAAAACAGGCTATAAAGGCATTTATAGTACTATAAGCCACTTATCGAAGTTTAGTGAATGGGCCCCTTAGTGTTCTATACTAATTGAAAGGATGAACACCTTCTGGAAGGTGGGCGTGACTAAATCTCTGCTGCACTACTTTGCAACAACCCATGCAGTTAACCCTTTAGGGGCCTTAACTCCTTAGTTGCTCATAGTAATCCGAGGAGGGGAGGGGTGTTACACGTGTACTAGTTTTCATTTAATAATAACATTTTTTATTTTCTTTATTAATGGTAGTTTTCACTTTATTAATTTCAAATAGATATCAAAACCGGTTTATTTTTTGGTCTCTGTTATTTTTATTGTCTAAAAAAAAAATATATAGGCAGAGCTTCTCTGCTTCAAAAACTTTTTTGGGGGGGACAAACATATGCAAAAAAAACCAGCAACAGTTTGATTTAAAAAAAAAATACATTTAAGCTATTACGTTTTTCCTTTAATAAACATGTTTTTTTTTTTTTTTTAATTATAGGTCTTAATTGGAGGCTATGTTTTAGTGTTTCCCAACTGTTAAAATAGAGCAAAAAAAATAGACTTGATTTACTAAAGAAATTTAATGCAAATAAAGGCTATGGCATTTTTTTAATATTTATAAATCTGGTGCAGTTTTTTCCCTGCACTTTTATCCTGTTTTTGCAGCTGGGATAGAAGTTACAGTATCCCTTGTAATTTGCCAACACTCTTTGAACTATGTGAACCAAACATGTAACACGTTTTCCTGCCTAAAACGCACCTGTTTCCTAGAAGGTAACTAATTAAAGATTGACATTACACTTGTTCTTGTATTGCAGATCTCTATTTCTGAAGGAGGAAAAAAAATCTATCACCTGCGATGTTTCATTATTCCAGTTTGTGTTCTGTCCCTCCCATCTGCTCTCCCCTCTCTTGTAAATCGGATCAAGCCTGATTCCCTTCACGTCAAACCACATGATCCCATAAAACATTCATCACCTCTCAATCCCTGATCCAGCTCCATAAAACATTCATCGTTGCTTTTTTTTTTTCTCTCTCCTTCTAGCTGCTTTACCATTGAGTCCCGTGGAAGGGAAAGACCAGCTATTTCTCAACCACAACGCCTGGGAGAAGAACTCAAGAGAAAGCACTTCTGCATTGTGAATGCATCTGAAAACGCTGCAAGAGCAAATTAACATCATTTTAATGGTGGATCTTAATATGTGCTGGTTGGGGAAGTAATTATGATGTTGGGAAAATGAGGGACAAGAAATGGATGCTCTGAATGGATGTTGAATACAAACTGGAAGATTTTTTTTTTTACCCCAAAGACTGCAGTTGAATGGGGAGTTTTATTTTGCAATATTTTTTCCAGTGTGATTTAATTTTTGCAGAAGTTTCAAATTCCCAAGGATTGTATTTTTTTTTGTTTTTGTTACATTGATCTTCAGTCTGCATAGACAGAGATATCCTAAAATGAAGAGAATGGTTGATAAAGGTAGGGTGCAATATGGTTTTTAAGTATTTTGTGCTTCAGCAGTATCTGCCAATATTGGATCATTTCTGGATGTGAAACGTGTGTTCCTGTTTCTGATTTGAACATTTTGAAGGAGATACTGTAGTTTTCGTGTTGTGTAAATCTTGTTGAAAAATACAACAGAAATATACGTGCATAATGTGGATTTTGAGTACATAAAAACAAGCAAAATACTTGCAGTTATCCAATACAGTCACTTTTTAGCATTGACTTTAAAGACATTTAAAAGTACACAAAAAAATACAGACGTCATTTATTTTTCGGGGTGCCTATTTTACCACTTCAGTAATATACTGTGCAAATGTTGTTTAGCAAGAGATCAAATAATTCAAGGGTGAGGCTTAGTAAATTCAAATGCACTCACTAACACTCACAACTACAGTACAATACATGGCACAAAGTAGGTCAGGATTCCAGAAGGACATTAGGCTTTATATTTGGCAGAGCAAATATCTTGCTGTGGATCAGTCCTCTCTGTGGGTGCTTATTTATTTATTTTTTGTTTTTGTTTCTCTAGTTCATTGTTTTATGCAGCATAATTAGTAAGAATGTTTTGGATTTGTATTATATAAAACACAAATGAATGTAATCATGTTAAAAAAAATATATAATTACTGTTCAAATCCAATAATAGAAAATGACTTGCTTGAGATAATCCCCCTCCCTTAGTACTTCCCCAGTTCATTATTTTATGTAACACAATTCTGCAGTTGTTGAAGGAATGTGCTAAAACGTAGGCATGTTAAAAAAAAAAGGAGGGTCTGCAAATAAAACTCATTCTGTTGGCTCCCATATGATTTTTGCAGTCTTACTGAATAAGGATTTAATGTCCATGTTTAAATGATGACTTAATAAAGCAATGGTAATATATTTGAAGGTGTGGACATGTAGTTTTAAAGCAGAGATATTAGTTATTAAACATTATTACAACTAGCATCTTAGATGCAGTATGAAAACAATGTATTTACTAGTTTGAAATCTGATACAGCTTTAATGTAACAGTATTGCCCTCGTTTTGCAGTCTTTAGACTTTGAGGAATACATTTCCACCTTGACCACTTACCAATTCCCTGTACCATGAAATACATCGCAGTCATGATACTGTACTGTAGGTCTGCTAATTCATGCTGATTGATTATACACAAGGCAGTCCATGCAAACTGAATGACATCAGAGAGGGCAGGATTTTAGAGTTTGGGAGCATTGTCATTCAAATGTGATGGTTAAATAAGGAGGCAAACCCTGACACATGCCTAAAACTTAATGTACTATGTTAAATGAACATGAAAACCACTGTGGTTCTTCTAAGAATAATCCATGTTCAGAGAAGTGCACCGGCATAACAAAATATTAAACACATGAAATGTGAAAATCTAGATTTAACCTATATCCTTTGCTGCGATTAAGTAGTTATGATTTTGTGAAATGAGGAACAAGAAATGAATGCTAAGAAATGATGTTGAATACAAACTCGAAGACTTGATTCATCCCAAAGACTGAGAGAGCAGTTAAATGTGGGATTTTATTTGCAATATTATTCCAGAATGTGATTCATTTGTGCTGAACTTTGATATTGCATAGGATTGCATATTTTTACATTGATTTTCAGTATGCGTATACTGTGTGTGTGTTTGTGTGTGTGTGTATAGATATATATATATATATATATATATATATATATATATATATATATATATATATATATATATTTAAACGTGAGCACACAAATCTCTACTTAATAGGTTCAAATGGAATAACAGAGTTGTTAGTGACTTTTAATGGCATCACCACTGTAACTAAATGGTTCACTTGCATTAGCAAAAGGAATCACTGCAGATTACCACTGCATCTGAGACTACATTCAAGTGTAATATAATGTGATGATGTACAGTAGCACACACTATGGTTTTGCTCATAAATGAAACATTTTGTAGCGAGGGAGACTCATTTTGTAAACCATTGACTTTTATTCCTGCTAAAACGTTCCTCTATACAACACGTGGAGATATACCTGAAAATACGCTAATTCAAATCATTTGAATATACTTTTCATATTCAAATTATCTTATTTCCCACGTATATTAGGTGTACTTGAGAGATATCTCTCATCTCCTCTCACCTCTATACCGTTTCTCTCCAGCAGAGCACTGCTATATTTCAGGGTCTGGATGTAAATAACACTAAGTTTAGCTATATCCTAACTAATATGGCGTTTTTTTTGTTTAAATTCAATGTCCGGATAACGCCACCTTTGCATCTTATTTTCATTAATGGTCATCATAGATAACGCACTGCTATTTATGGGAGAATGTATGACTTAAAGTTACATTATTGGCCTTTGAAGACATGTAGTAAAGTAAGTTAGGTTAATGGCATGTTAAGTCATTTAACAGAGTTTTGTGGATTTGGCTATACTTTATAACAATCTTCTAAGTTTGTCTTTGTAGATTTAGCTGCAAGAATTCATGGTTTGGGCCTTGGATCATTAGAGATGCCGGACAGCTGGCCAGCTCATAAATTTCAAATGCCCTCGGGGTGCCCTTGAGATTACGTTGCTTCAATTAACATAATATCATGTTTTATTGCACTTTAATTATACTAAAATAAGTATTATTCATTTTTATTTTGTCTGGGTGACGAGGAATAGTGATTTGTACCAAAGCTGTTGGGAGTTTGAACCTATTACTTTAATATTTGCACATTTGTTATTAGAAGTCCACACTATGAATGCAACAAGACTACTTCTCCAATGCGTGTTTATTAGATTGTTATAAAAGTGCAAGGTGGGTCATTTTCTAAAGCTATTGTTAAGGACGTCTGCCCTTTTTTTTCTCATGCAAGATGTTTTGTAAGCGTGCCCAGGTTTTGGGAAGGCTCGCTTTATCATCCTGATCGGAAGCAACTGTGAGAACATTTAATTGCTCTGTAGACTTCCTAATACCTGTGGGTAAAAATGTAGTCCAAATACCTCTCGTACATTAAACAACCTGTCCCATATTTACTGAAACTGTTCTAATTTTTTGGCTTAAAGACCACAAACTTTACAGAACATTTGGCCTGAAAATGATGAAGCATTTTAGGAAAACATCACAGACCTGTAAATAATTTATGTTTTTTTTTTTTTTTTTTTTTTTTTACATTTATGCCACTTTTTCGTATTCGACAAGACCACGAGTTAACTTCTTTATTGAAAATGCTGAAAATGATTGTTAAAGGAGCTGCAATACTGGTTGTCCTTTTATCACTAGTGATACTATATTGTCCAAAAGCATTAGTGGAAAGGTTAATGATTTAAATTAATATGATATATAACATTACAGTGCTACTCCCCCCCACCCCCCCAAAAAAATAAGTAAAAAACAGGAATTGTTATTTATGTTTTATTTATTTTTTTAAAACTTAACATTAGGCTTAAGAAACAATATCTCACATATTTTAAACCTAGGGATATTAACACATGTGTTCATGCTTTATTATTGCTCTCCATAATAAATAACAGATCCTTGTATTACAGAGGCTAATCCTGCTTTAGAGAACATAACATTAAATTAACATACATTAGCTGTGATGAAGGATTTAGAAGGTTAATTCACATAGTTATTAGAAGTTCTCTCTTTTTATTTAAATTGACTTAATATCTAGTTACTGAGTACAATTTAGGAGAATATTTAAATATCCAGGCAATAAACATGAGTTTGTTTTAGATTCCACATAAGGATGTTCACAAATTAAGTCCGATTTTCTCTAAAATGGCAGGCAATCTAATCAGATATCAGTGGTGGAAAGATGCAGTTACAGATGTACAGCAGCAGACGTTATTGCTCCCGATGGCACATTGTGCAGACACACACAATGCAGGCACCATTGTCTTGAAATTAGGCATACATTTACTTTCATTAAAACCTAATTTGGAGTCAGTTCTTTCTTATAATGTTTCTGAAAAGTGTATCCATCCTTGAGGTAGCATACAGTCCTTTAGAACTGCATCATGTGCCACATAAGTATCAGAGGGTGACACAGAAAGAGAAGGGGTGGCTCAGTGAGTAAAAACAGACTGGCACTGAGTTTGAAGCAGGGGAGCTCGGTTCAATTCCCAGTGTCTGCTTCTTGTGACCTTGGGCAAGTCACTTTATCTCCCTGTGCCACAGGCACCAAAAACATAGATTGTAAGCGCCACAGGGCAGGGACCTGTGCCTGAAAAATGTCTCTACAAAGCGCTACGTAAAACTAGCAGGGCTGTACTATTATTATTTATTATTACATAAGCAGTAGTCCATGCTACTCACACTTTTTGTTGGAGATTTTTTTTTAATCTCATTTTACTGTGGGGTCCACCAGAGATAATCTCTGCCGACCTCTGGAGTCCATCCATTTACTGATCGAAGAGCAGGTGTGGGCATGAGGCTAAAATACATACCAAGAGCACACAAAATTGCAGGGGTCGGGACTTGCTCTTGCAGCCAATAGAAAGTTGTAACATCATCAGCAGATGGCATTGGGTCTTTTTATCCATGGCTGCACTGATCAAAACTGGCACAAAAAAAGACAACAAATATCTCAGGTGGTCCCTGGATCTAACGGGCCACAGCTCCAGGGGACTGCATGGTCCAGGTAAGATACAAATGCATGGCCCACATTCTCCCGACTTGACTATTGCAACATTCTTCTGTCTGGCCTTCCTCCCTACTTCATCATCTTTTCAAAATACAGCTGCTAGAATTATCTGTCTGTCTTGCAGATGTACCTCTCCTCCTGAGATCTCATCAATGCTTATAACCTTATCAAAGTCTGTATTAGCTATACAATGATTCTTTCCATCAAGGCTCTATAGTCTTCCACCCACTTTTACATCTGAAGATTGTCTCCTCTCTGTTCCATTTACTTGTACAGCACGCTAACATCTGAAACCTTACTTACTTTTGTCTCTCCACATGTGGGACTCTTTGCCCCCCTAACATTGACCAATTCGGACCTATCCCCATTTCCAAAATCATGCCTGAAATCAGGTGATTTCAATTGGGGGTAGTGTTGGCTTGCTTCTCCTCACACTCCAATGCCCTTGCAGATGAAGCCAGACTAAGGGCTCGCTCAGACAGGCTGCTACGCCTACTTGCTAGCGTTCGCGCCCCTGCCATTCGCTCCTGCAGCACAGCAATCTGTGCTCAAACTGCAGGAGGCAGATCGCGGCGTTTGGGGGCGTGGCGGGGGCGTGTAACGAATGCGTCATGGAGCTGGTTCACCTTTATTGGCTGAACTAGCTCGCGTCACGCGACTGTAGCTCCAAATTTCAATTTGGGTTGTGCCGGCAAAATGTCGCAACGACAACGCTGCACTTTGCCACCGGTGGAGTTTTCAGTTTGAAAACTCACACCGCACAACCCAAATTTGTGGCGGACGTGCGCGCGCACGTTAGCGCTCGCACGTCGCATCGCCTTCTGTCTGAGCTCAGCCTAATTGTTTGCACTGCCAGCGGGAGCCGTAAAATCCTGACCCCAGCATCACCCTGGCAGCGGGAAATCTCCATGTGGGGGAACCCATTTGGAAGAACAGACCCCACACAGACAGCGACATTTTTTACTGTTCCCAGAGCCCCAGCATTTTGCTCTTTTCCCCTATGGTTCAGGAACAGTAGGAATGTACTCTCCCCCTCAGATGTGTTCTATGTGCTCCTAGTGCATTATTCCATTTTGGTTGTAAGCCCTGTAGGTCGGTGACTCCGTAACTCCAATTGTTAATTTCTTGTTTAACTGACTTCAAAAAATTTGCACATTACAGTATCGTACTGTATTGCTACTGTAATTCTGTAATGCGCTGCATACATTAATGGCATTATATAAATATACATACTGTACAGCCTGCATTATTTTCTGATTGTAATATAGAACTGTAAATGTGCAAAATATTATTGATAAAGTTGTTTGCTAAAATGATTTTTATCATAAAATACAAAGTAGTTAAAAATCAAAGTATGTATAAGCAAATTGTGGCTGTTTTTTTTTTTTTTTACAATACAATAGTGAATCAATGACACAATTGCATTCTTTTTTTTTTTCATCAGGCTACTGAAGCCACCTAGTGTTCTAAGTGCTGTATAAGCATTTTTCTATGCTTTTATATTTGGTGCTTTATATAATATATATAATTTTAAAATGAATATTAATCTTCCCATAAAATGAAAAAATTAGACATTAAAAAAAAAATATTCATTCAATGTGGTTATATATCAAGCCCAGAAAATGTGCATCTTACAGCAAGTAATATAACAACAAGAGATGTAAAATATTCATAAATAGTATTATAGTGTGCATAAGGTACTGTAAATAAGTTAAATCACAGGCATTATAAACTTGTCAAGTTTTCTGTACTTGTTTTATTTTATGTTTGTTAGCATACAGTGAAAAAGCATTGTAGTCACATTTTTCATACCTTGGCCATACTTACTGTTCTCAGTGCCGCGCGCATGCACGGCCAACGGACAGCATTGCTGCTGCATGCGACCACGCCCCCAAAACAAGTAAGCGACATGGGAGGATTAACTATATGTTAATCCTCCCAGGTCATCAGCCGGAAGAGGGACAGTCTTGAAGAGCTACGCAGAGAAGCTCTGCTCTGAAGCAGTCTCCATGTCTGTCTTGCCCCTTTATGATGTAGATGCCCGAGTATGAGTTTCTACATCATGAGGTGGAACACTAGATGTTGGGGACAGTAGGTAAGGCCAGAAACTGCATTTGTGTTAAACCATCCATTTTGTCTGTTCATAACCTGTTAAGATTCTGTAGTCAGCCTTTTGCTGAAATATAATTACTAATGTATTCAGCTTCTGCCAAAATACATTTCCTCTTTCCTTGCTAAAATACTTTTTGTGTTGTCAGTTTCCAACTGTTTTAGTCAGTAAACAATAAGACTGGTTCTCTGAGAGAGGTAAAATCGTCTAACAAAGTTGCTAGAGAAATTCAAGGTTTTTTGATAACAGACAATGCATGGGCTATGTATTTAGACAGTGCCTTTATTGGGAGAATTACGCCCCAAAATCATTCCACTAATATGTCTTGCCCATAAATCACGCCTCTAACCCAAGCCACACCCAGGTTACACCTACGTTACGCCTCTAACCAAACCTTTCTTTTTTCTGTATAAAAATCTTTACCCTTTGCTTAATAAACTGAGGCGGAAGGATTGAAACACTGTGTGTCGGTTCTTTCGTTTTACCGGGACTGTACGTTTATCAGATTGGAGATAACAGTGCTAGTGCGTGAAAAAGCTTCCCGGGGAGTCTGCAGCAGGGTGGTGCTGTGTGTTCATATCCAGTCACAGAAGCCTCCAGCTCATTGGCAGGGAAAAGGTTTCTTTCCCTAGAGGACCATATTTGGTCATCTACGTCATCAAGCGGGTTGGACAGGACATTTAAATGTCTTATCCAACCCCTTTAATGTAGATGACCGAATATGGTCCTATATTATTCCCCCTCGTGGTATAGATACCGATCTTTGGTTATCTACGTCATCAAGAGACAGACCAGACTACATTTCTTACCCTTTTCATTAACTTAATGGTTAACTGCTAAAGTAATGAAGGGGTTAACCCCTCCCACCCCACCCGGGAGGCCTAACACCCCTCCTCAGGGCAATTACCCCCTTCCCTCCCCCTTCCTCCACAAGACGAATGCCCAATATCCCTATTAGTCAAACGTGGCTAATAGTGATTTGGGGAATTTACCAAACAAATCAAAACACGTACAGAAAAAAAAACCTGCTAAATGTACTGTTTTCCGAGACACGAGTATGTTGTATGTTGTATGGAATTTGTTCGTCTGCGGCACGGAAAACTGTAAGTCTGGACACATATGTAATTTTTAACAAATAAAAAGTGTTTGTGTTTTTTGGAAATTCAAAAAATGACAAAAAGATACATGCTCTGGGTTTCTTTATCCATGGACCCAGGAGGAGATGTACTGTCAGGTGCTGTAGGTGGTGAAGAAGTACCCTGCGTGGTCTATAGTGAAGACCTCTCACAGTGGGAGGCGTATATTCAGGCATCTCGCTCTTGACATTTTATTGCAGTGCTGGTCATTAGTAGGACTTGATATGGACCTTTCCAGCGTGTTACCAATAAGTCCTTTCTTTTGTGGACCTTCGCGTGAACCCAATAACTGGGTTGCAGATCATGGTCAAGCTTCCTGGGCCTGGTGTGGCAAGGCTTCGCGCACCTGTGAATGAAAGGTTTTGACAGATGTCAGCAACGATTTAGAATACGAAACAGCCACATCATCAATTATGGTTAGACAGTGGCATTCAATTGAAATGGGAAGGGGGGTTTGGGAGCCTGAAAGGTCTCCCCATTAGAATCTCATGAGTTGAAAGTCCAGTCTTTCTGTTACATGTTGAGTGCATGCTCATAAGAGGAAGTGCATCAGACCACTTCATATTAGTTTCTGCACAGTCTGGCAAGTTTATTTTTGCGGATACCATTCTGTCTTTCAACTGCACCTGCACTCTCAGGATGATATATGCACATTGACATCTTTGATGTATTTTTAGTACCTCACAAAGTTTTGTCATAATAATTCCGGTAAACTGAGTTCCCTTGTCACTGTGTATGGTTAAGGGAATTCCGAACCTCGGGATCAAATCCCTTAAAAGACTTTTTGCATACTGTAATTGTGTCTGCATGGATAGGCTTCAACACAGCTAGAGAAAATGTCTAGTACAACAAACATGCTCATATTTACAACATTTCGGCATTTGTATAAAATCAACTTGCAGGTTTACAAATGGTCCCCACGGTGGGTGATGTGCAGCCTGTTTTGGTTTTAACTGCTTTGCCTATATTGTGTGCGCGACACATGGGGCATGTTTTGCAATATTGCTGACCACGCGCAGTAAACCTTGGCGCATACCAACATTTTTTCATTTCAGCAATCATTCCCACTCTATAGTAGATATTTCATGGTCCCGCTCAAACCTATCCTGTGAAGACTATGTGCTGCCTGGGAGAACTGCGTACAAGATAAAATTAGTGTAGCGAGGCACTGGAGATAGAACTCTTTATTTGGCGCACTAAAGTCAAGTGAATTGTGTCATGTAATTAATTTAAAACATAACATTTAATTTAATCTAATTTAAATTAAAAGAAATTGGCACTTAAGGTAAGCAGGTGAAAATGAAACAAGTAAAATACCAGTTCAAGGTGTTTAACCAATAGACCTGTCTGGTCGATAGTTCAAAGTGAGGGGTAACCAATCATATTAAGTTAATGAAATAATCCATAAATATACACACACCCAAAGTTAATGTGGGTGTATCATATGTCTGAGTTAGACCTTATTGAATTGGTAGTTACCTTTGATAAGCACAAGATTAATAGTACAGGTTATGCATAATAAGTATAAGCACTTTAGATGTTAATGAGTCCTGAGTAGACTCAGTGTAGTAAAACACTTTTCAAGGTAACTCATATAAGTGGGTTTGAAACAGGTTTGATAATCTATAAGACAAGATAAGCAAGTTTGTATAGCAATTGTGTGGCTTGCAAAAATGTCTCATTTACAGCATATCACTTTCTTTAAGTTCTTGCCACTTAGAAAGTACCATGTATCACTTTAATCCTACTGTTCCAACAATAATGGTCAATCTTGTAATATGTTGAACCCATATATGTGAAAACCCCCAAGGTAACCATAGCAAAAAAGCATTGAACACTCAGCAAAGATACATGCAACACAATGGGAGACAAGGTTAAACAAACCTGCCCCGATAATTGATGTATATAAAATCCATTGTGCAGACACTGAAAAATGTCCAGATTTACTTGTATGATCTACAAGGAAGATGATTAATCAAGCTATATATCTTAGCAGGTATAATCCCTGCAGCTAATTACCTGTGATGGTATGCAAATTTAACAATAGCAGTGACACAGGGTCCTGTGTAATCAGCCTTACAAAATGCCACGTTTAAGGCATATCAGGATACAACACAAAAATCGGTGGAACCAAAAAAGCCTATTTTGGGGTAAAATACATGAAGGGCTGAATAATATAGCTGGATAACTACTGTAAGCAGGTCTATTCCCTGCAAATAATCATCTGTAGTACTATGCAGACATAGTAATAACAATGGCATGTAAACTTGTGTAAGATGCCACATTTAAGGCATATCATGGTGCATATCAAAATCGGCAAACAAGGAACCTACATTCATATTAAAGATAGTCACTGATATACTGTGGTATACAGTAAATATAATTCAAGTGTGTGTGTGTGTGTGTGTGTGTGTGTGTGTGTGTGTGTGTGTGTGTGTGTGTGTGTGTGTGTGTGTGTGTGTGTATATAATATTTTTTTTATTTATTTAGAAAATGTTTTATCAGGAAGTTAATGCCGAGGTATTTAAAACTAATAACAGGAGTTAGGGTGGTATTAGCGTTGGTTCTGATATGGAGCTCAGTCATTGGAAGCGTTAAAAATTTAGCCTTGGTCCCAAATACTATTGTTACAGTCTTGTCAGTGTTTCAAAACAGTTTGGTTTTGGAAATCCAATTATCAAGTCTCAAAAAGTCAGATTGAAATATGTGTTCAAGGTTGGAGAGGCTATGGCTGTGTGCATATAAGATTGTGTCATCTGCGTACATGTGTATTGAAGCTCCCTTACAAGCTGTAGGAAGATAATTGATGAGCACGGAGAAGAGTAGGGGACCCAGAACAGAGCCTTGCGTGACACCACAGATGATATCCAAGGGGTTGGAGTTAGATCTTGAGATAGACACATGTTGGGATCTACCTGATAGGTAGGAATTAAACCAGGTTAAAGCATGCTTCCCTATTCCAGAGCACTGGAATTTGTTAAGCAAGATAACATGATCAACAGTATCAAAACCCTTTGCAAAATCTAGGAATATTGCACCAGTGTGTTGTTCCATTCTGTACTGGATTTCATTGCAAACTTTTAGCCGGGTACTGTAGTTACAGTGGAGTGTTTAGGGCGAAAGCCAGATTGGAATTGGCTATGGAAATTTGTCTTAATATAGTAATCGCTTAATTGGGAGTGAACACATTTTTCCATGACTGTGGATAGTATTGGGAGAATAGAGGTTGGCCTGTATTTAGAGACAGTGTTTTTGTCACCACTTTTGAAGATTGGGACAACTCTGGCAGTTTTCCAGGTCTTAGGGATATGGCCTGCAGACAGAATAGCGTTGACTATGGAAGCAATTGGTTTGGCAATGGCTAGGGCACCAAGTCTTAGGAACTTAGATTTCAGTAAGTCAAGTCCACATTGGCTGCTTAGTTTTAATTTGAGGTGTGCTTGTGTAATCTCCTCTTCGGATACTAGGACAAATTGAAAATTGTGAGCAGTGTTGGGAGAGGGTGGGGCTATAGGGGTACTCTCAGAATGAGGTTCATATTTGTGGTTTGGGTTACGTTTTGCTAATAAGTTAGTACCACACCCCACAAAGTAATCATTGAATGCATGTGCAATGTCAGTGGTATTTATCAGAGTAATATCCTCTTTATTTAAAACCAGAGACAGAACATGAAACACAGAGAGAGCTCAGTGCACATCCAATGAAACTTATACACGGTACAGTGCCTAAATATATATGTATAGATATCTTTTGAATAAAATGGTCTTTTAGTTTAACATTTTGGGCAAAGTGTTGTAAGCCCCTGAGCCACTACACGGCAGACCACATCTCAAGGGTACCTAACACTAATATAAATTCTTAATAACCTGTGCATCACCAGGAAGAATGATTTATAATAAATCTGTCAAAATTAGTTACAAAGTTCTAAGTCTGATTGAAGCTCTTATTAACCTGTACATTACCAGGAAAAGCACCCTGTATTAGATTTGTCACAATCAAACTGTAAGCAAAATGTTAAACTAAAAGACCATTTTATTCAAAAGATATCTATACATAAATATTTAGGCACTGTACCGTGTATAAGTTTCACTGGATGTGCACTGAGCTCTGTCTGTGTTTCATGTTCTGTCTCTGGTTTTAAATATATATTGCCATGCTCAGTAGCACTCCTCTGTGACACTTATATGCTTATATATATGTTGTGGTTATATTGGAGGTTCAATATGAGCTTGTAGGTGTTCTGTATGTTTTACAATTCTTGTTCAGCTGGTCATGGCTGATTTGGAGGGTGGCTCCTCCTCCCTAGTTTGAAGCTCACCTCGCCCACTTTTAAATGGTTAAAAGCTCACTCCATTGCATCTCCCACTCTCAGGGGATCTTGCTTGCTTACAGTTTGATTGTGACAAATCTAATACAGAGTGCTTTTCCTGGTAATGTACAGGTTAATAAGAGCTTCAACCAGACTTAGAACTTTGTAACTAATTTTGACAGATTTATTATAAATCATTCTTCCTGGTAATGCACAGGTTATTAAGAATTTATATTAGTGTTAGGAACCCTTGAGATGTGGTCTGCCGTGTAGTTGCTCAGGGGCTTACAACACTTTGGCCAAAATGTTAAACTAAAAGACCATTTTATTAAAAAGAATCTATATATATATATATATATATATATATTTAGGCACTGTACCATGTATAAGTTTCATTGGATGTGCACTGAGTTCTGTCTGTGTGTCATGTTCTGTCTCTGGTTTTAAATATATATTGCCATGCTTAGTAGCACTCCTCTGTGACACTTATATGCTTATATATATATATGTTGTGGTTATATTGTGGGTTCAATATGAGCTTGCAGGTGTTCTGTATGTTTTAATATCCTCCTTAGTTAGAATATATTGTTGATAACCTTGATATATGTTGATATATATATAATATAATATAATTATATAATATATAGTCATGGTGAGAAAACAAACAATTATTGTTCCTGCAAAAACTAATTTAATAACAATTTCCTTTTCTATTCTTATCATTATAACTAATCTGAATACTTTCAAAATTTGTATAAATGCATTTCTTTAAAACTAATTTGAAATTACCGTTTTAGATTTCTAGCCAACTTGTTTCTGGGTTAATGGTTCATGTCTGGAGTATGTACTGCACATATTTCTGTGTAGCTTTCAGAAAAGTAGAAAGGGGGGGGGGCGTGAGGCTACTGCAGTTCTGGGTGATGTCAGCTGAATTCTTTCTACCTTTAATTTGGATTGAGGTGGAAATTTAGTAGGAGGAAGAAAGTCAGTCTGGTTAAGGGAGTTCATCGCCTGGCCAGTATGATGGGGACACTCATTTTTTTCCATTGACCGGGCCGATTAGAAAAATGGCAAAGACCAGGTGGTCTTCCTGTATTGTCTCTTCATTGTCCTCCTCTCTTTCCATGGACACCAAACCTTCCTCAGCCCTGTCCATGAAACTGGTGTTGGTTAGTTCGTGTTTGTGATGGGAGTCTAGGATAGAGAATTATGGGTGCACCCTTAACATTTTGTGACATTTCATTTTTGTTCAGTTACCTTTTAATTGTATACTTAATTTATCTAAGAAGTCCTTGAGACTCAACCTGAGATTTGTACTGCACCGACACACTTTATTCGAGCAAATACCCAGTATGTACCTGGCAGATACCTGGAATGCGCCGCTCCTCACCTCTGACAAGCCCCGTTGTGTTTGCCTTCCCAGCCTGGGTTCATGCCTGGCTGATGGGCGGCTGATCTGTTAAATGATAATGATTAGGATTTAATAGGCTGCAATGCTTCGCGTGTCTACCAGATGGCATAAATTCATGAATTGTAATGCAGTATATATATATATATATACTGTGCAGTATTGCAGCCAGCGGGAATAAAATGCTTCAATCCCTGCCTGAAAAATAACCCAATGCACTCGGGCAGAAAACAGTCACAAACCTCAATACACCCGGGTATTCCCGAATTCGTGGGACTAGCCGAGCTCGAATAAAGTGTGTCGCCAGTGTACACCTTTTTGATGTTTCATTGTACCAGTTCTAGTACGCTTCCCATTGATTTTTGGAATGTTTTGGAGCCATTGTTTTTCAGACAGTCTCGTAAATGAAGGATCTTTCCCCAATCGAAAGAACCGTCATCTGGAAATTGCAAATTTGGATCATAGCGCATAATTATATTCCATTTTGGTAAGAACTTGCAAGTTTCTGGATGGTAATTTGTATACATATAATGAGCCAGTGTTCCTTTAGAAGGAATTGGACCTAAAAAAAAATTCTCCCTTTTCCCATGATTCAACTTCCACACAAGGCTTTCACACAAGGCTTTCACAAAAAGGTAAGACTTATTAAGGGGTGCTCAGATCCATATTAGTCTCATCAAGGGCTCAACAATCTAAATTGACGGCATCGAGATTAAACCATATCGGGACCTGATTCATAGACCACTTACAGTATGACTGTGGAGACACGGGTAAGGTAAGACTGTGACGTTGATTACCCTGATGATGCCATGCTTAACCTCAGTCACAGAGCCTCATGGGTTCAAAGACTATCCTACCACAGACGCAGGGGTATTTCTGAAGGTCCAAAGATTTCACCATACACCCTTGCTTTCGCCTTATACAAAGTGGTGTGGCTGCATATGGTTTACACACTTCTTTCCATAGTAATTTATTGCAAATAATTTTTTTTACATCTATGACTAACAACCTAACAAACGATTTGGGGAACTATTTTCCCTCTGAGGAGCTAAACCAGCAGATTTTTCCCTCTGAGACTCGTAGTCCAGGCCCTGGGGAAACAGCTCTTGGGACCCGGAATCAGGTTGTTTCCCCTCTGAGGCTCGTATCCTCAACCCAGAGAAAACCACACCTTGGACTATCCCGCACACAGAGTACTAACAGGTTTTGCCAAAAGCAGCATATCAACACATCCTCTTACCCAGACACCCACACAGATTTTTGAAAAATGTATCTTATTATTGAGGCGCCTGGGGTTTGGGCAAAAAGACCTTCTGACACTCCTGGAATCCCCACAAAGTTTTAGCTATCCGGGTCACGGCACCAAATTGTGGAAGAAACGAAGTCAACTCTGACTTTAGGGAAACAGTCTTTCTGAGACTTTTATTGATATTCCTAAACGGTAGCAAGAGAGACATTATATACGGTCAGACGTTTAGTCTGATTAACATAAGTACTAAAAATATACTCTTAAACCGTCCATTTTATACCAAAAAATTATCAATATTACACCGTGTCTTGACACTAGGTGGTTACTTACGGTTTCTAGCAGTTCTAGTTATTTGATATAAATTAGCATATGTTCTTGCAAATGAGATACAGGCGACAAAAAAAGCACAGACATGGCAAAACACATTTTACCCCATCTCCAGGATAAGGTATGTCTCTTGGCTTTCTGTTCACCTGCCCCCTTTATCTCCCTGCTCACACGTTCTATGAAAAAAAGTTCAAATTGAAGGCTGTGGTTTAAGATAAAGTAGAGAATAAACATGTTCTTACAAAACGCCTACACAGCCCTTGAATACCAGCTTCAGCAAGAACAAGTACTTACCCATAACCTCATGCCATAGTAAAGCAAGAGTCTATATTTCAATTCTACAGCAGCAGTTTTTAGGTTTATGACAAGCTTTTGGATCAGTACATTTTGGTTTGATATGTAACAGAATGCATGTACAGTAACATTACTAAATTACATTCAACACACTTTAATGTCATTCTTGACAATCAGTTTCTAATAAATAAAATATACTTTGATAGTTTTTTTATATGCTTTTTGAAAACTTTTTACTACTTCAAAGTGCTGCAAGTTGCTGTTGTTTAATAGTGGGGGGTTGGAGGAAGTGGGTGGGGGGGTTGGAGGAAGTGGGTGGGGGGGCTGGGGGAAGGGGTGTTGTCAATGTCTGCCTGCTGAAAAAATAGTGCATTACTTGGTTGGTAACAGTCTAAAATCGGGAAGTTTTTTTTAACTAGTATTCAGTCGAAGGGGCCAAATGGTAATTTGTGGTTTGGCAATTTGATTAGGGTTATGACTCAATTTGCCTTACCTGAAACCTGTTACTTAGTGGGGAATGTTTCATGGAGATATATACTACATACTAATGCTAAAAGAATGGGATTGAGAGGCCATTCTATTAGATTTATTTTTAAAGAGGCATATATTTATCATTCATTTAAAGCAGATGTTCAGCATGTATTTGTATGTACAAATGCAGCATATTGTATCTATAACCTGTCGCTACACATGTGCGGGTGAAACACGGACCAAAAGTCGAGGTATCTTCCTGCATGTTTAATTCTCCTGCATCACGTGACAGGGACATTTAAACACACAGGAATCAGGAGGTCCTAGGGGCTGAAAATAATGTGGTCAGCTCCAGAGACATTCTTCCATAATGTTAAAAAAGTCAAATAAAACCTGCGCGATCTCCTGTTAGAGGAGCACAGAGAGAGTGATTGATTTTGTCCACTCTTACTGTGTCTCACAGGCAGGTGAAGCAGGGTAGGATTCCCACAGCGGGAGTCCCATTCAGAAGCAGGGACCCCCGCTGGGTTAATCCTTATGGGCTGTTAGTCTAGTCGTGGGGATTCCGCGGACATGCGGGTGCCATGACCGTACCCTTGGCGGATTCCATGCCTACTACGCGACCAACCATCACGCTACATCTGTAGTAAAGTTATTGACACTCAATATCCTGTAGTACAATGACATTTCCATTTTGTTTTTCTATTTACTTTAAAATACAATATTTCCCTTAACATTTTTAGATGACAATGCTAATGTCTGCAGCCTGCATGAAGTGTTATCCATGTGATCTCACACTAGATTGCTGTCTCGACTATTTCTGAAAAAATGTATTAGCATTGTTTTGTAAAGTTTTCAAAATATAACACTTAATTTAATCCAGTTAATTCAATAAGACTGTTTTGTAGGATTCAAATTCAAGAACCTGTCTCTCTGTCTCTCTGTCTCTCTGTCTCTCTGTCTCTCTGTCTCTCTGTCTCTCTGTCTCTCTGTCTCTCTGTCTCTCTGTCTCTCTGTCTCTCTGTCTCTCTGTCTCTCTGTCTCTCTGTCTCCCTGTCTCCCTGTCTCCCTGTCTCCCTGTCTCCCTGTCTCTCTGTCTCCCTGTCTCCCTGTCTCTCTGTCTCCCTGTCTCCCTGTCTCCCTGTCTCCCTGTCTCTCTGTCTCTCTGTCTCTCTGTCTCTCTGTCTCTCTGTCTCTCTGTCTCTCTGTCTCTCTGTCTCTCTGTCTCTCTGTCTCTCTGTCTCTCTGTCTCCCTGTCTCCCTGTCTCCCTGTCTCCCTGTCTCCCTGTCTCTCTGTCTCTCTGTCTCTCTGTCTCTCTGTCTCTCTCTCCTGCATAAGGAGAAAACTCAAACATATAACTCTCAGAAATTTAACCTATAGCAATATACAGTAAAATATTCTAATGTATCCTAAAGTCCATAAATTAACCATGTTACATTTAATAATGCATGCATCTGATGCTAAAAATACTTGAACTATTAATATAAATAATTGGAAATGTTATTAAAAGTTAATGTGGCTATGGAGGGAAATGCTGGGATGGAAGACCAAGTCTAGAATCAAATAAAAACATAGGGAATACATCAAATGGGTGCCCTATTTGTATAAGCTCACTGACACTAAAAGAGTTTAGGGATTGGTAACAAATCTGTACAAAAATTATAGAAACACTGCAAGGTCAATATCAAAGTTATGACCTTTAGGGGCCAAAGACTTAATTTTGTGAATCCACAATGATTCCTTGTGACGTAACTGTTTGACTCTCTCACCTTCTATCAGCCTTTGTCTAGGTTAACTACCTCTATACTTATAATTCGGGGAGAATGTTTTTTCACTCCTTGATAAAGTACAGAAGTGTACGAAACGCGTAGGAGAGCCATGTGTACCTCCTTTATTAATCATTTTTCAATACATTTCTCTTGTTTTGGACCCTACTTCCCTGGTTGTGCGCTGCTTTCCCACATTTTTTTCTTATCTACCTCTATACCTCTAATCTTCAGACCCTTGCTGCTATTGTTATATTTCTCTGCAAAGTGTGTGGATAACCCATGCTGTAGAAAACCTTGATCAATATTTCTTTTGTGATCAGCAAATCTAACTTTGAGGTATTTTTGACATGCCAATATATTGTTCGTGACAAACAAACTCTAAAAGATACACTACATACAGTATGTACTGTAGTGTCGCAGTTAATTAATTGTTTAATCTTGAATACTTCACCCGTGATGTTCGAACTAAATTTCTTAACATCTATTTTGTCACTAAAACTAAACATATTGCACCTTCCTCCCACGCAGACAAAACACCCAACTATTTATAAAGTGGTATCCTGAAAGTCAGAGATCTGTCTTAGCTGCATGGGAACCAAACGATTGTTGAGGTTCCTACTTTTCCTAAAAATTAACTTGCAAATTGGAAGGTAAAATCCTTTCCAACAGTGCACCATTTTCTAAAAGGTCCACATGTTTATTGAAAACTATCTTCACACTTCCAGCTGTTATATTATATCTAGTAATAAATGCAGTGTTTCCAAAAGAGTCCTCCTTCCCATTCTTTAAAATTGTATGTTTTTGAAGGAGCTCTTTATCATTTTGTCCAGCTCAAAACAGAAATTCTTGAACTAACTCTTCATCATAATTCTGTTTGAGAAATCTCTGTTTAAACACTGCAGATTGAGTCTCAAAGTCTTCCTGTCTGGAACAATTCCGTCGTAGTCTTTGAAACTGCCCATATGGAATATTTTGAACCCACTTTGGATAGTGATCACTATGGGCATCCAAGTAGCCATTCACATCCTAAAATTACGAGTGTGTATATTGCCATTCATATGGAACAGTTGAAGATCAAAGAAGTTCATATTTTCAGTACTAATATTACAGGTGAACATGAGCCATATCCATCACAAAACCAATGTTTCGGTCCTTAAAGGAACCTTCTTCAGGCAGTGCAATAAATGGGACAACAAATTTGACTTCTAAACACCATATCGCCCGAAAGTGAAAGAAAAGCATGCCTCCAGAGGCCCCAGCTCCATTACATTGCTAGGAAATGAAAATAAACATTCCAAAAGTTAAAATACAGATTCATTCTCCCAATAAGTTGGTCTGACACAAGTTTCTTGCATTTCAAAATATTTATTCTTCCTAGAGGCAGTTACAAGCTTCAGGCAAATACAGCAAACCGGTGGACAATGGAGAACAGTCTTGGGCTACAGTATGTATTTCTATTCTATTCTGATGCATCTACTCTCAAACAGGATTCATATAGTTATTTCCTAGGACGGGACGAAACGCGTCAGAGGTCAGAGGTCTCTCTGTGATGTTCAGCATCCTTGTTTAATAAAACTGATTTTAACCTTCTTTTTTGGCTGAGTTCCTATCCACGCAGTGACCGCCTACAATTCATCGATTTTAGGTACTAAATTAACCTATTCATGGACTTTTGGCATTAATAAGATTTAGTAAGCCGAAAGGTACTGTTCTAAGAAAAACAATATGAAAGCCTAGGCGTACAGCTCATATTCCTATCTAAACCTTGGATACATGAGATGTTATATGTACCAACTTACTCTCACGTCCCACAATCAGTTTTGCAAACTAACATTACAGAATAGAGTCTGTGTAACAAAATAGATTATAGCAGACAGAATGGATTTTGTATCACATAAATTAAATGTGCATAAGGGACTCTGAATCACAGAAAGCCATCTTCACTTCAGGAAACAAAGAATAAACAACCACATAGTGGTATGTGCAAGTACCTTGTGTCAAAGAAACAAGTTGACTAAAGCCATTTTGAAACCACTAAGTAACAAAACAATATCTATCTAATGCAGGCGTGCACAAACTGGGGGGCAAGGGATTTTTCTGGGGGGGTGCGGTGGTTGCAGAGGCCCCGCACTCTTCCCCAAGGTATTTAAATTAAATGCTGGGGGACTGCCCGAGGCCTCGGCAACTTCACCTACCATGATTCAGAGGCTTGGTGTGACACGTCGCCATGGCAACGCGGCTTCAAATAACGCTGCGGGGTCATGTGACTTCACATGACCCCATGGCATAATTTGACACCCGTCACCATGGCAGGGTGGTGTCATTTGATGCCGGCAAAAACAGTGAGGGGGGCACGAGCACTGGAGGGAGCAGGCACAGGGCGCAGCTCCAAAGGTTTCCACACCCTTGATCACATCCCTCTGTGGTAGACTAAACGGTCTATCACTCACCCAGGGACAGCCAATGAGAATGCACATTGGCAGTGTAACATTTCAGTGTTACATATGAAGTGTCTGAGTTAAATTTGGTGCTGAATTGGTGGTGAAGAATACAAGAACTGGACTCTGCACTTTGGGCAGGGATTTCCTTTCCTATTATCTGACTTTTCTGCACTTATTTTATTCTTATAATTCCTTGTACTGTATTGTCTTTATAAAGCGCTTAGTGCACTGTCTGGACTATATAAATAAAGATATACATACAAAAATAGACTGTGGTAGACTGAGTTGCCTCTCACTCACCCAAGAAACACTGGGGGAGAGGATTTTAATGGCAGTGAAGACAGCAAGGAGATGAGGAGACAGGTGAGATGAGTAGGAGAGGAGGGATGTACAGATACCGTAAGAGAGAGAGAGTGCAAAGAGGAGCATAGCATGATGGAGTGGGGAGGAGAGACAGCAAGTAGGTGAGATGAGACAGAGAAACCATGGAGAGCAGTGTGCACATGGCGGAGGAAAGACAGAAATGTGAGGAGGAGTAGGAGGAGGAGGAAACAGAGGGACAGCAAGGAGAGGATGAGACAGATGAGTTGGAGAGAAGGGGATGTAGTGTGCACAGAAAGGATCAGACACAGTAAGGCAGGGAGTGCAAAGAGGGGAGGATAGAGTGCAAAAAGGAGCAGGGCATGATGAAGTAGCAACAGCGAGGAGAGGAGAGAGAGAGAGATAAAGCAAGGAGAGGCGGATACAGTTAATTAATTAAGGGATGAGGAGGAGGAGGGAATGGGAGCAGTGTGCACATTGGGCAGAGGGAAGGCAAAGAGAGGGGAGGAGAGGCAGGAAGGTCAGTAAGAGGAGGAAACAGAGAGACAGCAAGGAGAGGATGAGATAAGTAAGAGGGGAGGGAGTGTAGTGTGCACAGAGAGGAGCAGGGAGTGCAAAGAGGAGCATGGCATGATGGAGTCGGGAGGAGAGATAGAGAAACCACAGAGAGCAGTGTGCACATGGGGAAGAAAGACAGAGATTTGAGTGGAAGGAGGAAACGGAGAGACAGCAAGGAGAGGGGAGACAGATGAGTAGGAGATAAGGGGGTGTAGTGTGCACAGAGGGGAGCAGACACCTTAAGGCAGGGAGTGCAAAGAGGGGAGGAGTGTAATGAGTGCTCACCACAAACAGGACGGGACCACAGGGCTGAGGTGGGGATGTTAGAATACACCAACCAACAACTGTGCAAGCGTGTCTGGATTGCAGAGTCGTATTTGTGTAGCTGGGTCAGGGTAGGAGAGGTCAGAACAGTCGTGATACTCGCCGTGGTCTAGGATTGGAGAAGTCGGGTGGTCGTTGTGCGTAGCCGGGGTCCAGGAGTAGAGAGGTCAGAATGGATGTTGTGCGTAGCCAAGGTCCAGTGGTCAGAGAATGCAGAGGTCCGAGTGCAAGCTGAGGTCAAAAGTACAAGAGAGAGCAAGACAGAACAAAAGCAGGGCAGGAATGCTTGAAGCAAGCACTTAAAACATAAACAGTGGTTTATGCTCAGCCAATTTGCCTAGAGGCTGGCTGAGCATATAAAGAACAGAGAGCCAATGGGAAGGCTGCAGGCAAAGAGTCATCACACAAACTGTGTACTGATAGGCAAGGGTGGAGTGTATCACAGCTGTTGAATAATGAATGTTGTTAGCATTAACCCCTCGAGTGTTTCTGGTCATGTGATACCGACGTGTAGTGGAGACAGGAGCGTCCTCCTCAATGGATGCAACGTGGGGGTGGAGCCTAGGTCCGGTGCCTGCAAGAGTACTGCAGCGCTTCTGTGAGGGGCATCACCCAATGCATCATGGGATGCATCACGGGGGGCGGGACAGAGGTTCAATCCTCACAAGGAGAGAGTGCAAAAGGGAGCAGGACATGATGGAGAGACAGCAAGGAGGGGAGAGGAGAGAGAGACAGCAAGGAGAGGAGGAGACAGGGATGATGACGAGGAGGAGGGAATGGAGAGCAGTGTGCACATTGGGCAGGAGGGAAGGCAAAGAGAGGGGAGAAGAGACAGCAAGGTCAGTAGAAGGAGGAAACAGAGAGACAGCAAGGAGAGGATGAGATAAGTAAGAGAGGATTGAATGTAGTTTGCACAGAGAGGAGCAGGGAGTGCAAAGAGATGGGAGGAGAGAGTGCAAAGAGGAACAGGGCATGATGGAAGAGAGTAAGATGCGGGAGAGGGGACTTCAATTATAATTGGCTGCGTTAGCCAGACGTTTGTATACTTGGGACACACGCGCGCACGGCCTTGAGCGGTGGCGCGGCAGACTAGGGAAAAAACAATAAAATTGTATTTTCACGCTGTTGCCATGCCGCGAACCAATCACAGCGCGGCCTAACGCTGTGATGTCAGTCACGCCCCCTAACTGCACGTAATTCTTTCCATTTAGAGACGGTGTATAGAAAAGGCTTGAAGATAGGCAACCGGGTATGAAAATAAAAACCCATAAAAGGGCATTTATTTCATCACAAATAAAATGTAAAAAAGAATCACATCCAGGCAGTTTGGGCATCTTTCTACGCCTTTGTCAATATACGTCGCCTACTGTACGCATCACAGTTATTTAAATATCAAAAACAATCCGAATACATCCGACATCAAACAATTAAAAATATATATACATACACAATCACAGCAAATGGTATTATAAGAAAGCAGACTGATTACATCCATGATTAATCCCAAACTTGTCTGCAGCTCTCAATTCTTAAATCCAGTAAGCCTCTTTTTGCAATAAAAGTTGTTTTAAATTGACTCCTCTTGTCTTTGGTATCATATAGTCAATACCAATGAATTTAAAATGACAGAGCGATGTCCTGCTTGATAAAAATGAATTGCCATAGGATTGATTTTTGTCCCAATTCCTTTTTCTTTTGTTAACGATGAATTTTTTTAAAGAGGTTTCTGTTCATAGTGGGCTAGAGGCTCTGTTAGCCTATTTAATGTAACGCTGTCAACATTAAGGTTACGTTACTTCAAAAGCCTTGGCACTAAAGAGAATAATGTTACAGTATAATAACATTGAGTTAACCACTGAAATAACATATTAATACATTTCCTAAAGATGTTATGGTAACGCATTTGCAAATAAGATGTGAATGACCCGTTAAGCCTGGGACATAGTGCCCCAAACAGTGCTGAGGCGCGCTGAGGCTCAGGGAAAGCGGTGCTTTCCCTGGCCTTACACAGCGCGCCATCAGGGGGCGGGCTGGGGGCGGGCCAGTGACGTCACGGAGCTGGTTCGCCCTCATTGGGTGAACCGCTCACGTGACCGGCCCTGCGCTCCGGCAAGCGGGGAAATTTCAAAATGCCGTCAGACACACGCTTCCCCAAGCGTGCTGACGCGTGCGCGAGCCCCTACTAAAGCCGCTCTAATTGCGTCTGTAGGTGCTCAGTGCTGAGCGGGAGCGCGCTTCCGCCAGCAAGCGGTAAGCATGTCCGAGGCCTTAGCCTATCATGGCAGACCAGCGAAATTCTGTTAAGATTAGCACAAGGAAAAATCAATAGGCCACACCTAAACTTGCGTTAATCACCTCCAGACCATGGTAATCTTTCGTTATTTCAGTCAATAGACTATAGTGAAAAAGGAATGTAAAAATAAAGTTACCCTAATATATTATTTTGGTATGGTACCTAGCACTTTCACTTGAAATAGTTATGTGTCAGGGCAAAATATATATTAACAATTATATACCATTCAGTAACACCTCACTCAACAGGTGATTCTTGTTAAAGTACAGTATAATTTAGGTCATGTAATAAAATGTATAAAGTGTTTATTTATTTAAAGTTAATGTTGGATATATTTTGAAAAGTTACCATGATAAAGAAGTTTATATTGTGCACTTACCAAATGATGTGTGTATAATGACATTTAGGGACAAAAGTGCCACAGTGCCACTTAACTTGTTACTTTTGACAAGTATATAAACACACTTGATACAGTTTTAAAATAAACATCTCCTCACCCTAGGTCAGGGGTCTCCAAACCTGTCCTCAAGAGCCGCACACAGGCTTGACTGAGCCACTGATTGAGCCACCTGTGCTGAAACAGGGCTATCCATAAAAGCTGGCCTGTGTGCGGCTCTTGAGGACTGGTTTGGAGACCCCTGCCCTAGGTGGTATCTGTCTCATGAGTTAACAGAGAGACTTTTGGTTCACACTGACTTAAAGGTGTATTACCAGGTACACTGTACTCTAGAACAGGCCTGCACAACTCGTAAAGTGAGAAGAGCCGAACTGCTCCAAGGAAAAAAAAATTGGGCCGCACGGGTAAAATCATCATCATCATCACCATCATCATCTCTCCTCCAGCACCTCATCATCATCATCATCTCTCCCCCAGCACCCCTCATCATCATCCTCATATCTCCCCCAGCACCCTTCATCATCATATCTCCCCCAGAACCCCTCACTATCAACCTTTGCGATACTCCCCATCTATCTCTCATACCCCCATCTCTCCCCCTCACCCACACACATAATACTCCCCCTCCACATCAAACACACAATACCCCCCTGCACAGCACACACATCACACACCCCCTGCACCTCACATCCCTCTCCCCCTTGCACCTCACATCGCTCTCCCCCCTTGCACCTCACATCACTCTCCCCCCTGCACCTCACATCACTCTCCCCCCTTGCACCTCACATCACTCTCCCCCCTTGCACCTCACATCACTCTCCCCCCTTGCACCTCACATCACTCTCCCCCTTGCACCTCACATCACTCTCCCCCCTTGCACCTCAAATCACCCCCCATGCACCTCAAATCACCCACCCGTGTATCTCAAATCACCCCCCATACACCTCAAATCACCCCATGCACCTCAAATCACCCCCCTTGCACCTCAAATCACCCCCCTTGCACCTCAAATCACCCCCCTTGCACCTCAAATCACCCCCCTTGCACCTCAAATCATCCCCATGCACCTCAAATCACCCCCCCCTTGCATCTCCAATCACCTCCCCCGCACCTCCAATGACCTCCCCCGCACCTCCAATCACCCCCCTGCACCTCACATCACCCATCACACTCTCCCCCCCCTGCACCTCACATCACCCATCACCCTCTCCCCCCCTGCACCTCACATCACCCACAGGGCCGCCAACAGAAATCATGGGGCCCGGGACAAATGAAAGGAGCAGCCCCCCCCCCCGAACCCATAGCGCACCTACCACGAAAAAATCTTTTAGCGCGCAACTTTTACTTAACTGTTTTCTTATTGTGATACAGAAAAAAACATTACATCTCCCCCTCCTCATACCTCACCCCTCCCCTCCTCATACCTCACCCCTCCCCTCCTCATACCTCCCCACCTCCCTCTCCCTTCACACACCCTTCTCTCTCCCTTCTCTCTCCCTTCTCCCCCCTCTCTCTCTCCCTTCTCACTCCTCTCTCTCCCTTCTCCCCCCCTCTCTCTCCCTTCTCCCCCTCTCTCTCTCCCTTCTCCCCCTCTCTCTCCCTTCCCCCCCTCTCTCTTCCTTCTGCCCCCCCCCTCTCTCCCTTCTCCCCCACTCTCTCTCCCTTCTCCCCCTTCTGCCTCCTCTCTCTCTCCCCTCTCTCCCTTCTCCCCCACCCATTCTCCACCCACCACACCACTCCGTTTGCCCCACCCCACAGCAGCCCGTTTGCCCCCCCCTCCACCAGCAGCCCATTTTACACCCCCACCCCTGCAGCAGCCCGTTTATTACACCCACACCCCTGCAGCAGCCAATTTTGTACACCTACACCCCACCCCTGCAGCAGCCCGTTTTTTACCCCTACCCCAGCAGCCCATTTTTTACAACCACCACCCCCCACCCCTGCAGCAGCCCTTTTTTTACACCCCCCCACCCCTGCAGCAGCCCGTTTTTCACAAGCAGCAGCCCGTTTTTCACACCCACCACCCCCCCCTGTAGCAACCCGTTTTTCACACCCACCCCCCCCTGCAGCAGCCTGTTTTTCACAACCCCCCCAGAGCAGCCCGTTTTTCACACCCACCCACCCCCCTGCAGCAGCCCGTTTTTCACCGTGTTGACATCGATCTAGGGGCCTTTATCTGATCCATGATTTCTATTTTTTTACATTTTTTATCATTGTTTATACTTTTTATATCAGCAAATATCCTTCTTTGGAACCAGTATCAGTATTTTGTCTAATTTTTTATTTTCGATCACCTCCTTGTTTTTCACTCCTTTAGGCCACATCCACAATCGCCATGGGGGGATTGGGTTTTTGCTTAAGAGTCATTTGTACTTCATAGTTTAAATGTCATTGGACACGATGGAGATACATCCTAGTGGCCTTTATTAGCATGTGCAGCTTATGGACTGTGGGATACTAATCGACTCCATTCGGATGTTATTCCACATGCATTTGATTGATATACATGAACCTATATCCAGCAGAGATGAACTGGTTATTCATTAATGTTTATTACACTTTATATATTCTATTCCACCTCTTTCTAACCCTCTGCCTACCTACCTTGACTATTTTTCCTCCATCATAGAAGAGAACATATCACTGCTGATTACCTCTTACATACTGTAGTTAAATAGTAGATGAGGTTGAAAATGACTTACATCCATCAAGTTCAACCTATGTTAAATTTAAATGACAGATACATTATCCTATATTTGTACTTACAGTATATTGATCCAGAGGAAAGCAAATATCGCCCCCCTGCCCCAAAGTGAAATATCACCTAATGATATCTCATAGGAGAAAAATAAATTCCTTCCTGACTCCGAATATTGGCAATAAGATTACACCCTGGATCAACATCCTTCCCATGTTTACTTATTTGGTATAGCCCGGTATACCTTTCATTTCTAAAAAGATGTCCAACCTTTTTTTAAACAAATCTATTGTATCTATCATCACAGTCCCCATGGGTAATGAATTCCACATTTTAACTGCCCTTACTTTAAAGAACCCTTTCCTCTGTTGCTGGTGAAATCTCCTTTCCTCCAACCTTAAGGGATGACCTTGTGCCATTTGTACTGCCCCTAGGATGAATAGTTCTTTTGAAAGCTCCTTGTATTGTCCCCGAATATATTTGTATATTGTTATACCCCCTCTTATACACTTCTTTTCTAATGTAAACAAATCTAATTTAGCTAGCCTCTCCTTATAAATCAGATTATCCATCCCTTTTATTCATTTGGTGGCTCTTCTCTGCACTCTCTAGTTCCATAATGTCTTTTCTAAGGAGTGATGCCCAAAATTGTCTCCATATTCAAGGTGTGGTCTTACTAATGCTTTAAACAGTGGCATAATTATGCTTACTTTTATTCCTTCCATTCTCCATTTAATGCAAGATAAGATAATATTTGCCTTTGCAGCTACTGCATGACATTGGGCACTATTGCTACGATTCCACATTCCTCAAGCTCTCCTAAATCCTTCTTCATCAATGATCACCTAATTTTTCCCCATTTATTTTGTAAGTCATCTGTTTATTCTTGTACAGGGGTCATAATTATGTTTACTTCCCTTCCCATTGCCCGTTCAATGCAAGATAAGATATAGTTTGCCTTTGCTGTTACTGTTTGACTTTGGGCACTATTGCTAAAACTGCTGTCTACAAGCACTCCTAAATCCTTCTTCATCAAAGATTCTCTTTATTTATCCCCATTTAATTTGTAAATTGCCTGTTTATTCTTGTTTCTCAAATGCATAACCTTACATTTATCTGTATTAAACCTAATCTGCCATTTACCTGCCCAAGTGTTCCCCATATCCAAGTCCTTCTGGAGAGAAATTACATCCTGCTCTGATTCTACTACCTTACACAATTTAGTGTCATCAGCAAAGATGGAGACTTTTCTCTCTATGCCAACCTCAAGGTCATTAATAATCATGTTAAAAAGCAGGGATCTCAGTACCGATCCTTGAGGTACTCTTCTCAACTTTAGCCCAACCTGAAAAAGTTCCATTTATGACAACTCTCTGTTGTCTGTCATTAGAGCATTTTCCAATCCAGGTGCAAATATTTTTGACAGTCCAATTTGCTTTTTTTTGTACACTAACCTCTTGTGTGAAACCGTATCAAAAGCTTTTGCAAAATCTAAGTAGACCACATCGACTGCATTATCCTGGTCTAAATTCCCACTTACCTCCTCAAATAAGATTAGTCTGTCAGGACCTATCCTTCATAAATCCATGCTGACTATTACTAATAATTTTTGTTTTCCAGTAGGTATTCCTGAATATTATTCCATACTAAACCTTCGAGTAGCTTCACTACTATTGATTTTAGGCATACAGGTCTGTAATTCCCAGGTTGTGATCTAGCTCCCTCTTTAAATATAGGCACCACATCTGCTTTACGCCAATCTAGTGGTACTGAGCCTGAGGAAATTCTTGGATTATGCCATAGAGCCAGGTTCCTTATTTACTTTAATTTTATCAAGCCGCCTATGAACTTCTTCCTCAGTTAACCAATTGTTCGTTAATATGGAGGTTGTGTCTTCCTCCTGCGGCACTACTATTGCAATTGATTCTTCCCAGAGGCAAACACAGAGGCAAACAATTGTTTCATACCTCTGCTTTTTCCTTATCTCCAAAAATTTGCCTGCCCATCTCAAACTGAAAGGGTCCTTGTAAGAGATGTGTGCAGAAGTATGCTAATTGAGACCAATATGGGTGAAATTAAAACATGGCTTTATTGAGCCTGTCCATTTTAAACGCTATACAGCAAACAAAACAAAATAAACAAACACCTACTCAACTTTCGAGAATAACTAAACAGTACTGTCCCGGCTAAGCTCATTCTAAAGCTTGCTGGGAGCTGGCCGGGAGCGTAGCGGGCTAGCCGCGGGTCTGCTCTCCGTTTTTAAAAACGGAGTTTCCCGCGCGGCGGCCGCTTCAATAGATAAGCGCTAATGGGGCTTACTATTGAAAGCGCCCGAGGCGCGGGAAAACCGGACGGGTTTTGGCCGAAGACAGCCCGCGCGCCGCCCGCGCTATTTTTAAAACTGCGGGGGCACTGCGGTGGCAGCCGCATTAGAGTCAGCCCGGCCGCTACTGTATATGCCCTAACTATGTGTGGCTGGCTGGGTAAGCCAGATCCCAGTTCCAAAAACATATACAGTACCATATTTCTCAGGGAGCAAGCTATAAGAAAGTCTTATCTGGTTCTCCTGCTGCAGGCTTTGCAATCGAGCCGCTCACAGGAATAACAGCCTGGTCTTTCCTCTCCTTTGTCACCCCCGTTGTGTGCTAATGTGCTAAGGAAATCTCTGTGTCCTCTATCGGTACCCTTGTGTGCTAAGGAAATATCTCCTTTGTCTTGCAATCAGCACACAGTAAACCTGTTTGCTCAAGAACTCTCGTAGTTGGTCCACAGTAGGAGGCTTTTAAACTGATCTGATTAGCCAGGTGGAGCCTGGTTAATTGCCTGGCTGCAATCAACCAGCTCCTTGCTGGATTCCTCAGAGTATTTAGAGGCAGATTTACTTAAACAGGGATAAGTCCCTTTTACAGTGCCTATTTTTCTTTTCTATTTTTTTTTTGTTATTAAGGTACTTTAAGAACTTTTTAAGGTCGATCTTACTTTGTATTGCAATCCTTTTTTCATTAGCCATGTTTGCTCATTTCATTGCCCTTTTGCATTTTTTGTTACATTTGTTCCTTAGAATTCTGATACGAAGCCACCGTCCCTTCTGACTTTAAGAATCTAAAGGCCCGCTTCTTCTTTTCAATTTCCTCCCCAAACTGTTTATTTAGCCACATTGGTTTAGACTTTTTTGTCTTATATTTATTATCTAAGAGTATACACTGATAAGTGTGCTTTTCTAACAATGTTTTAAAGGCTGACCATTTTTCTTCGACATTTTTCCCTGCAAAAATATCATCCCAATTTAGTCTTTGTAGATTATGCCTCAGTTTAAACTTTAGAAAAGCAGATTTTAATAAAGTCTTTGTTGAACCCAAGTACAGTACCGACACACTTTATTGCAGTGTGGTCGGTACCGCAAGCCGGGAGATTTCCCGGCTTGCTAGTGGCCGCCCCTCGGCGTGCCGCGCGTCATAGACGCGCGGTCACGCGTCTTCGGGAGCCTGCGCCCCCTGCACGCGCGTCCAGGGCTCCCCGAGGGAGCCCTGGTGTCCCGCGATCTGCGGGACGGCGGCAGGGGGTTCCGGGGGACCCGGCGGACCCGGCAGCGGTAGGGAGAGCGCCCCGATCGGAGGGCGCTCTTCCGCTGCTTCGGCGCGCGCCCGTCACACTCGGGCGCGCGCCAGGCTACTGCTGCGGCCAAGAACGGGCAAATGCTCGAATAAACTTGGCCGCAGCAGTAATATGGTTTTTGATAATTTATTTCATATGAGAACATGTTATGATCACTGTTACTCAAATGTTCCCGGACTTAAATATTTGTTATTACATCTACATTGTTTGATATTACCAAATTCAGTATTTCCCCTCTATTGGTTGGTTCCTCAATAATTTGGGTAATGTAATTGTCTTTAAGCACCCCAAAAAAAACTGTCTCATTTAGTTGTATTGCTAATCTCATTGCCCAGTCTTTGTCTGGATAATTAAAGCACCCATTATGCAAATATGACCTAGTTTTAATGCCTTCTCAATTTGCAAAAGTTTTTTAACTTCCTCTATCTCACAGATATTTGGTGGTTTATAGCATATCCCTACAAACATTTTCGTTGTTCTTTTACATCCACTGCTAATTTCTATCCACAAGGTCTCTATATTTTCATCATTCCCATAAACATCTTCCCTTATAATAGGTTTTAGATCCGGTTTAATATGTCAAAATACTCCACCTCCTCTCCTATTTGCTTGATCCTTCTGAAAAAGGGAATAACCCTCTAAATGAACTGCCCAGTCTTGAGTTTCATCCCACCATGTTTCAGTAATGCCTATGATATACTGCTCCATTGTAGCTATTAATTCAAGCTCCCCCATTTATCTGTCTGGCTTCTTGCATTAGCAAGCATGCATTTATGGGTTTTTTTCAGTCTGTACTATTATCTTATCTTCTCCTGCCTTTCTATACTAATTGGGTTTAGTCTTCAGAAGTTTTCTAGTATTATCTGTATTTAATATGGGTGTCTTGTTGCATACCAAACTTGGACTTGCCCCATTCCACCTCCTTAACTCTGTGCTATTTACCCTTCCCCATTTATTCTATTTAGTTTATCTGTTTCTTGTCCCTCTCCCCTCCATCATCGTTTAAAATCTGCTCCAACCTTTTTAACATTCTCCCCCCTAGCTCAGAAGATCCCTCTTCATTGAGGTGCAGTCTGTCCCTACCATAAAGATTGTACTTCTCAGTAAAGGATTCCCAGTGCTCTAATAACCTAAACCCCTCCTTCCTACACCACTTTCACAGCCATGCAGTAACCCCCCCTAATCTCCGGTTCAGGGAGGTAAGTCTAAATGCAAAGGCCCAAAGCAGTTCTAGTAGAATAAAAATTATTTGTGGATCTCTTATACAGCCTTAAAGAAGCTAAGGTAAATATCATTCTTTATCCATGGGTAGTGACCCGGATCTATCTGAAGTGTCTGAAAACCATGTTACATCTCACAGGTTGTGGTTTGTGATATGGATTGTCTACTTCCTCTCTGTAGGCCAAAGGGGTCTGTTCTGACAATTGCTACTGAATTCTCCTGCGGTCACACAAACAAGAAAAAACACACACACCAATGCACATATTTGACATCGCTTCATCAGGGGCCATTTCTAAACAGGATGTGCCTCTCCATTTTTAAAGTGGTCACACATGACTTCTTCAAAATTGGCAAAATAACTATTAGCCCCATTTGGCTACTAGTGATTTTTCCCATTTGTAGGTGTGGTGTGGGGGGATGGGGGAAGTTCCCCTGGGGAGGGGGGTTAGGCCTCCCAAATGGGTAGTGGGTGGGGTTAGCCCCTTAATTACCATAGCAGTTATAATCGCTATGTCAATTAAGGGGTTTACCAATCCCAGAACCCTCCCAGGAGGTCTAACCACTCTCCCTGGGGCAACTATATTATTACACCCTTCACCCACCCCATTAAAACACCAGTAATCCCTTAATTACCTTAGCGGTAGAAGATAATTAAGGGATTACTTGTGTTCTAATGGTTGGGCATCGGCCCTTACATGTTGATGAAGAAGAAGAGGAGGAGGAGGATGACGACATCTTCATTCTGACCGGGATAAGTATAAAAATGATTAATTACATTTGTTCTGTATTTTACTGTATACTGTTTTTGAATGGGCAAATTCCTCCTTCATCTTCCCCCTCTACCCCCAACAAACCAGGTAATATGGTTTAACTGCTTTATTACCTTAACCACTAAAGTAATGAAGCTACTTTCATTTTCTTAAGATTGAAGCAGGTGGTCTCTGAAGCCTAACCACATTAATTTCAGCCCCCTGCTTCCCAAGATAAAGACCCCGCCATAGGTGCCAGTTTTTCCAGCAAGTTTAATTCTCCTGCATCACATAACCAGCACATTTAAACATGCAGCAGATACCAGCACCCCATATCGGGCCTGAAACTCAAGAAGCAGGGGGTTTCCAGGGCTGATATTAATGTGGCTCAGCTCCCGAGACCTCCTGCTTCAATCTTCAATCCTATTATTTAAAATAAAAATATAAACAAAGGTATAAATGGCACACCACTGTTTAAACAAATTTAACAAAATATTCACTTTTGGTGCTTACCTCCTGCTGAACCCGGCGTCCCAAAAAATAAAATAAGAGAAGCACAATCGCCTGTTAGAGGTGCACAGAGAGAGCGAAGGATTCTGTGTACTCTCAATGCGCATCGCTTCCAGACTGATGCAGCCCGGTAAGACTCACACAGTGGTAGTCCCATTCAGATGCAGGGAGTGTTAATCCTGATGGGCAATTAGTCTGATTGCAGGGATTCCGAGTGCAGTCAGTTATCAGTCAGTTGCCATCTGCGATTTCCTGGCTGACTACTCGAAAAACCAACGACCAGCATCTGTATACCAGAATCGTCTTCACAAACTATTTTTTAGGTGTGTGGGGGGGGGGGGGGGGTTTGAAGATCAATGTTGTAAAATATCCTGAAAATAGACAAAAGACTAATATCAGCAGTTACAAAATAAAAGCAGAGATTCAGTACTGAACTGCTGAGCGCAACTGTAGACTCTTATGGTAATTTAATAGGGATTTATAGCCAAAACATTAGAAATAAAACCGTGGTTCAAGATAGTACTTATATTTTGATGATCATGCTCATAATAGAGAAGTTACTGTATAGTGTATCTGTATTAGAAAGTCAGATCTTGACTCAGCACCCTGTCGCTAGGTATTGATTAAGTAGATGTAGATCTTGTGACGGGGAAGGAAGGGATTAAACTTATTTGCTATGCATTACTGTGTTTGCCCTGTCCCAGCCATTTTTATCCCCCATTTGCAGCCCATTCCCTGCCTGCGAGGGGAAAAGACAAGATGCATTGCTTGCCATACCCTCTAACCGACACATGATGGCAGTCTAGCAGCTGGCATTTCAATGAGAAATACTAATTCTAGAACGAAAGCACCCAGAAACCTGATTTTTGAGGTGCAAATACAGTGAATCACTACATGCACATAAATATCATTTTTACAGTTATGACACAAATAGAACATGGTGTTTTAATATAGTGTGTATAAACTGCAGATTGTAAATGTAAGGCAGGAGGTATTTTGTGTAAGTCCAAGCAGGAATTACTGGGACATCCAGCTGTGATATGGGTGAATGAGCGGGGTATTTTTATGACAGAGCCTCAAAGGAGTCTCGCTGATTTAGCATCTCCCTGACTAAAAGAGTGTCAGTTATGAAAAGACCCATAGATCCATAATGTATACAAAACGGGCATACTGAGGCACAACAGATGTCAGGTTAGTGACACCCCTGGGTCAGAAATCCGACTCAGTGGCACCAAGTTATGGGTGTAGCCCAGGTATGCTAAGTGGCATGGGTGTCAACCTGACCCATGTGCCCTGCCCACCGGACAGCCCTTTTGACCGGTCTTATGAACTGTGGGTAAACTGGCTATTGGTGGGTTAATGGTTCCCACGAGGGGGATTGGATCCACATGTTAAAGATAGCTTTGGGCAGTCTATAACTGTGGTTCCCCAGGTATCCCCAGTGTGATTCCTGAATTTTGATCCATGATGTAAAGATGCAAGACTTTGTTCCAGCACAGCGGCAAGTGGTCCAGGAGTGTAGTGGTTAATAACAACATAACCACAGAACTTTTAAACCGTTGCATTTCTGGCACTTGCTAGCAAAGGACAATTTCTTTCAATCCCAGGACAATTTCTTTTGTTCCCTTATCCCAGTAAGTGTTGTTTTAAGTGTATTCTGCAGATGTCGTGTGTTTGTCTATTAAGGAAATAAATCACAATTTATTTTGCAACTTGTTCTGTTCCATCAAGTACCCAGAAATATAAATGTGTTGATAAAGTTAGTGTCCATCGTGACAGATCTCCCCCTCATCCTTTATTGAGGAATACAGAAAAATATATAACAAATGAGTACAGATGCAAATGCCGGTTGTAGACTGCTTGCCAAGGAAAATCTGTGACCATCTCGCAGTAACGCGTGAGATTGTCCACAGCAGAGAAAAGGCCCATCGAATGAACACAGCAGTGGTCCCAGCGTTTGAATGGGACTCGCAGCCCGGTAGGATTCACACAGTGTGAGTCCTATTCAAATGCAGTGTTAATCCGATGGGCCATTAGTCTGGCTGCAGGTATCTTGCAGCATGGGATGGGTTTAAGTGCAGAATTCTCAAGGCAAGTGGTCTACAACTGTCAGCTGTACCTTAAGCCACGTGACAACTAAAGGTAGCATTACGGACAGTACTCAAAGTGTTACTAAAGGCTACCCAGTCGCCCAAAATTATAATGCTCATAAAGAAGGAATCATATCAAAAGTCAGATTTTCAGAAAATCTCAGCACTCTCATTGGGTACTAAAAATGTTGATGTAAATCTCCCCGCCCACCCCCCGTAGAGAAACGAGTACCTTAAATCATGTAAATGACTACAAAATAGCGGTACGGAAAGTGTGTTACTAAACATCACCCAGTCCCTTAAACTTAGAAAATAAATCAAGCCTAAATGTTCACCACTGACATCGTTCTAGACACTGGCAACATAACAAGATTATGATATTACGACATAACAAAATCGATTTTGTTAGCTGATAGATACGGTATACTGCATATTGGCCAAATAATATTCCTGCAATGTAAAATTGGTTTCTACAATAAAGTGTAGTAAAGTTTAAAAAAAATCCCCAAAAATGTATATACAAACAAAGAGTTACTTAAAGAAAACAAGAAATACTAAAGTTCATCATTCAACCTACGTGGTGTTACTGTATTTAGTTCAAAATCCAGCAAGCTTCCCATTGTAATAGAAAACGTTTCATGTCTGCCCCTTTTATTGAAGTATCAACATGATTGATGATCATGTAAAGTAAACATGCTAATTAATGTCTTTTGGCATGAAAATGTTTTGCAACGGGTTTCTCAGATTTACCAGCAAACTAATATAATAAAAAAAGTCTAATCAATCCCAGGCCAAAGGCAAATTTGATGGCATATTGGTAATCCGGTGCCATCCATGGCCTGGCTAGGAGGGGTCCTCAGTTTGCCCGATGCCCTCGATTCTATGTCGCATGAAGATTCTTCTTCTGTAATTATTTCTTTAAAAATCTTTTTTTTCTACATCTTCCGCTGTATCTCTAGACATTTTCTTTCTTCAACCCCTGGATGTGGTCTCTGCAGCAACTTTTGGTCTTTTGTAAGAGCTCTGGCTTTTTATAAGTTTGGCCAGGCCTGTCGCAAAAGACTGGTCATAGTATCACATGGTACAGCAACCAAGCAGATTGGTTGCTGTGCCATGTGATTGCTCTTTTCTAATGATGACACAATAATTACAGATGTAGAATCGTCATCTAACCCTCCATCCGAGGGTTCGAGGCCATTGGGCAAGCTGAGGATCCCTCCTTGCCAGATCACGGATGGCGCCAGATTACAAATAAGTCATCAGACACGGATTTATTTATTTATTCTGTCAGGTATGACTGCGCCAGGGTCTAATGGGAGCGAAATTCAGCAAGAATTTACATCTAAGAAGATACTTACTGTACAAGCTAAGCTGCTGCTGCTGCTGCTGCTGCTGCTGTCTAAAGCCTATATGCACAAAAGTGTGCTAAGCTATAGCATGTCTAAACTCCCATTCATTTTGGCAGGGCCAGAGGGAGTTCACATTGGAAGATATGCTTTTGGGGCCACATATATGGCTTTATGAAGTTAGTTGATGATACTGTAAGTCAGGAGTTGCGGAAACACAATAAGGTGAGCGCAAACCAGAAGAAAACAAAAAACAAAATCAGTAAACCAATGAACTTGATTGGTATAGGGAAATTGGGTGGGTGGAAAGGTACTGTAAAAGGGTAATTGAAAATATCAAAATCACTCACACGGCCATGTGTGAGTGTAAACACATCACATTAAAGGCAGCTTTAGCCTGGAGCTTGCTTCATGAATCACTGGTCCTAAAGGTGATCTCAGAAGAAATGAAGGGGAAACAACAATGGGTGTATGTCACTAATAAGTGACAATGTAATGTGAGTGGTTTTTATATATTTCTCCAATTACATTGTCACTTGTGAGTGATTTTGATATTTTCAATGACCCTTGTACCCTTCCACCCACCCAATTTCCCTATACCAATCAAGGTCATTGGTTTACTGATTTTATTTTTTGTTTTCTTCTGGTTTGCGCTCACCTTATTGTGTTTCCCTACTGTGTGAGGATCCTGGGAGATCCTTTGCCGGCTAAGCAGCAGCAAAGACCTGCGGCTAGTATTGCATTATTATTTTATTTATGTGTACTATTGCCGCCTACAGACGTCTATTTTAGATTCCCACAAGGCTTTGGGTACTATTGTGACTAATTGTTAGGAGCGCCCCAGTTTTCCAATATACAAGTAAGGAGTTGCACAAACGTTTCTGTTTTCTCCCTCCTGCCTGCTCACCAACCCTGCTTGCGCCCCCCTCCCCCCTTACCTGCTCTCTGGCATGCACTGCATAATTTTTTTGTTTATTTTTGCCATCGGGATGTGGATTTTTTTTTTTTGCTGGTTTTGTGATTTTTTTTTTTTTTACTGTTTTTTGTGGTTTTTGGACCTTTTTGTAATATTGGGTAGTGTCCCTTTCGGTTGAATTGGTAGTGGGGGGCTCATTGCCCTAAAGATGAAGGCTGTCAAGAAGGACGGTGTAAGTTTATTATTTATTTTAGCTACCTATTGAGTGCAATTGTGGCTTCCTACGTTTCCCAACTGACACTCTCTGTGTCCCCGAGCAGCTCCTTGAGGCAGTCAGTGGTCCGTCCGGTCTGTCCTGCTGCTTGAAGATGTAGATGCCCTAATATGGGATTGTACTGTACGTCAAGAAGGGAAACCCTGGAGGACTATATTCAGTCATCTACAACATTAACGGGATTGGACAGGACATTTCTTGAGAAAGAAAAGCATCAGTTGAAGAGTGATATGGAGGACATGTTGAAAAATCTGGAGAGGGCATACACTGATCCTGCCCAGGACCAGAGTTACATTGACCAAGTTGGTGCAGTGCTGGAATCCTCTCAGAGGGTAGTTCAGTCAACACAGAGCTGGAAACCTTTCGGGAGAGGATTCGTCACTTTGACACAGAGGTGCGTCCATGGAAAGAGAGATCTTCAAAGGGTTTCATAGTGATTTCGAAACTGTTAACAAAGAATGCAAGTATCTGCAAGAAAATAATTCAGTTTTTTCTGCCTTGGTCAGTGAAGGAAATACGTAACTCCATGAATTAGAAGAGCAGAAATGGGTAGTACAAGAAAAGTCAAAGATGCAATTCACATGGAAGAAGCAGATGACGCCTTGGAAAAGAAAAGAGGCAACTCCTTATGTTTCCAATTAGAAGGTTCTAAAATCAGAGCAGACTCTGAAAGAAAAAAATAGAAGCATCCTGACACTAAAGAGATTCGAAAGCATCCTGACACTAAAGAGATACTACAGACCCCTCATCCAAGGAAGGATGGAAAGAGAGTGTTACAATATCTGCGCAAACGCTCCACAGCTGTCATCATACAAGCTGCCTATAGAGCAGTGATTCCCAACCAGGGGTTCCATCTAGCTGTCCGCACTCACTGCGGCCTGTGATGGCTTTTCTGGATCTCCCCTCTAGCTCTCCCCCTTCATTCCTCCTTCTCCCTCCTCCGTAGGAGCGCGCCCTAGCAGTCCGGCACTTCCAGTTCCTGCACAAGAGCTTTGCAGTCCTCGACGCCTCAAGCCTCCTGCTCGATGCCTCAAGCCTCCCGCCGCCGCCTTCTGCCCGCCTGATGTAGGCATATGGGATGGGATGGGGGAGATCCGTGGCGGCTTGTGAGCTGGGGCGGGGGGGAGATCAGCGGCTTGTGAGCTGGGGCAGAGATCCGTGACTTGTGAGCTGGGGGGGAGATCTGCGGCGGCTTGTGAGCTGGGGCGTGGAGGAGATCCATGGCAGCATGTGAGCTGGGGAGGGGAGATCCACGGCGGCTTGTGAGCTGGAGCAAGAGGGAGCTTGCGGCTTGTGAGCTGGGGCGGAGATCGGCGGCTTGTGAGCTGGGGCAGAGGGGAGATTGGCGGCTTGTGAGCTGGGGCAGGGGGGAGATCCATGATGGCAGTGACGGCTAGTGAGCTTGGGGCGGAGTGTGATGTGAGATGCCGGGGGGGTTATGATGTGAGAATAAGGGGGGAGGATGTGAAATGCAGGGGGGTGATGTGAGATGCAGGGGGGATGATGGGAGATGCAGGGGGGATGATGTGAGATAAATGGGGGGTGGTGTGCGATGCAGGGGGGCAGGTATATGAGGATGATTATGAGGGTGCTGGGGGAGATATATGATGATGAGGGGTGCTGGGGGGAGATATATGAGGATGATGAGGGGTGCTGGGGGAGATATATGATGATGAAAAGGGGTGCTGGGGGGAGATATATGAGGATGATGAGGGGTGCTGTGGGGAGATATGAGCATGAGGGGTGCTGGGGGAGATAGGAGGAGTGCTGGGTGGAGATATATGAGGATGATGAAGGGTGCTGGGGGAGATATATGCAAAAGAGGATGAGGTGTGCTGGGGTAGATATGAGGATGATGATGAGGAGGAGTTCTGGGGGGAGATATATGAGGATGATGAGGGGTGCTAGTGGAGATATGAGGATGATGAGGGGTGCTGGGGGGAGATATGAGGTGCTGGGGGAGATGAGGGTGATGGTGAGGGGTGCTGGGTGAGGATAATGATGATGAGTGGTGCTGGGGGAGATACATTACAAAATATATACATATTGTTTATTCAAAAGTATGATTTAATTATTATTTATTAACCCTACTGCTTTACGCGTCTATTTTGTGATTTACCCCTGGCGAACACGTGTCATCCAGATAGGGGTTCCTCGAAATGTTACGAAATACTTAAAGGGTTGCTCCAAACAAAAAAGGTTGGGAATCACTGCTATAGAGGGATGAAAGTTCCTAAGCTTTGACGCCAGAATAAATCAGCCTGAATTATTCAGTCGATTTGTAGAATGCAACGGCAAAGGAGGAAGTATGAACATTTGAAGCAATGTGTGATTGTACTCCAGTCAAATGTTAGAAAAAGCCTGTCCCATCTCATTTGACACCAAGAAGACGACGGGACAACATTCACCCCATTGGATTATACAGTACAGCAGAGAAGACAGAAAAAAGAAGAAAAGAAAGATGAAAGAAGAAAAGAAGGAAGAACTTACCGGAGACGTCTCTTCAATCAATATATGATCATGGACTTATTCGCATTGGCTGTTAAGGAGCATTGCGTCGTGCGTCAAGAGTTGCTGATGGCGTAGGATTCGGAGGGAGATTTAAATGCAAAGGAGATACCGGCACCCAATACCGGGGCCTGTAACTCGGCAAGCAGGGGGTCACCGGACCTGAAATGAATGCGGTTCAGCTCCGGAGACCCGCTGCAACAATACACTGTTATTAAAATTGACATTAAAACTGTACGATCTCCTGTAAGAGCTTTGCAGGGAGATGCAGCTCTCTCCGTGCAGCTCTTCCAGGCTACAGTTTAGGCAAACGGAAGACGTGCGATAAGTATTTGAAAACACAAAAACCAAGTAGTGCGATGTTGCATTTTTTTTACAGAACTTTAAAAAAAAAAGTGTGATTTTTCTTAGTAAATACCACTTTGACACACATTTTTTATAGTGCGATAAGAACATGCAAAATCGCTCGGCAAAGCACTAAACTTATCGAAGTTTAGTGAATAGGCCCCTTATGTCTACCTTGCCTGGCAAATAACAATGAAGGGAACCTTTTGAATGAAATTAATAGGAGAATGAAGATGGGTTCGATTTGCATTTGGAAGAAACAAGACAATCTTTCGAGGGAACCTTCCACGGTGCCTCAAGAAGAATGTTTTTGACCAGTGTATTCTGCCCGTGCTCACGTATGGCGGTGAAATTTGGATCCTAAATTTGAAGATAATTCAGAACTTCTGACAATTCAAATAAGTATGAAAAGATCTACGTTGGGTATTACCTGAAGAGACTGGACAAAGAATGGTAGAGACTAAGATAGAAGATTTTGTTTCCTGTTGATATACCACATTGTACTACTGTAGTAAGTAACTATATTTCTATAGTTTCAATTAATACTGTTAAGTAACTGTTACTATTATCAATATCCCACTCTCCAGTGTCCTGTTAAACAAGCAACCCACCAGTTAATATTACAGTAGTGTATAAATACAGTATTACTACTACTAACTGTACAACTAATGAATGATCAAATTAATTGATTAACAAGTTGTATTGTGTAACTGTTGTTAATTTAATTACTACTTTTTGCCTGCATAATTATTGATGGATTATGTCTTGTGCATAAGCTTTTTCTATAATATATATTTTTTACTACTGTACGTAGATGCTCGAGTCGATCATGCAGTTGGAAGGTAGGTTTGTCTCTTTTCGGAGTTTGTAGCGCCGTGCTGGTAATGGTATAGGGGCAGATACCAAGGTGAAGACAGGTACGCAGGTTGGGGCAGCTACTCGGGTGGAGGCAGGTAGTTGAGATGTAGGTTAATTTTGTTTTCGGAGATGATTAGTCTGTACTGGTAATTGTATTGGGGCCGGCACTCAGGTAGGAGCAGGTACTCGGATAGAGGCAGATTGGAGGGATCAGATCGGGAAGGTCTATTATTTAATCTCTTGGTCCCGACCAATATCTTTTGTCCTTCGAAAGCTGCCATGATCATGAACATACCCATCCACGATGCATGCAGTGGCCAGCATCCACCACTCTTTCTGGGACGTGGAGGTGTTCAAATAAAACAATCATTCATGCTTATGTGGTGTCTAATAGAATTCCTCCACCCTTCTTGGTTTGTTTGTTTTTTGTAGTATTCAAATACTGATAGATCTAAGATAAGTTGCTCTCTTATCTGTTCTGACTTGCAGTTATTCCTATATGATATATTGTGCCATTCAAGTGCGGCGAGGTGCACGGCGAGGCCGCGGATGAGGTGGACAATATTTGGGGCCAATTACACATAAATCATGGTCCATCTGTGCATCTCCAGTAACCAATAGTAATAGCGTCTTTACATTTCATTTCATATCTACAGCCATGACTAAAAGCTGTGAAAAGGACAAGATGGGGGATTACATCTGCAATTCAGTCTGTGCATCTGGAGAGCAAAAACAGAGCAGAGAACTGCAACAAAAGGTTTGCGGACATCAAAAGGAAGGTGAAGTAAAAGCAAGCAGGAAACCGGAAGCAGCATCTAAAACAGGAGGCGGCCCTGCCTGTTATCTCAAGCTGACCCCAATGAAGGAGCAGGTTAACTCTATCCTGGGCAAGAGCTTGTTTTTGGCTTGCCAGGGGACAGGGGCATTGGGCCCAGTGAGTCGGGCCATGAACAAGGTGAGTACTAAGACATGAATTTAAGTAGTACGTTTTAATGAGGCAATATCGTGATTAAAAGTCCACGATCAATTGATTCATTGATTTACCGTAGTGTTGTAAAAAGCCACAAACTCATTACAACATAACACAGTAATATGTGTATGTTAACATTTCAGCAGTAGTGCACCTTCATTAAACAAAAAACTTACACAATTACACACACATTAATACATGTCTGCTATTACACTGGCTGTAGTAGTAGTAATACAGAAAACCTTTAGAATGTGCAATACAGTCATGTCTGGAACAGTGCGTGTAAAAATACTAAGGTTAGGTTGCAGACACCACTGCTCGGCTGAGTAAACATTACTACATGTATATTTATTCCCTACTGACCTGAAAAACCTTAATGTGCGATGTTGTGGTCATGGGAAGCAAAATATATTTTAGTCAGAAGCTTTAAACAGTGTGTGTGTGTGTGTGTGTGTGTGTGTGTGTGTGTGTGTGTGTGTGTGTGTGTGTGTGTGTGTGTGTGTGTGTGTGTGTGTGTGTGTGTGTGTGTGTGTGTGTGTGTGTGTGTGTGTGTGTGTGCGTGTATATATACATACTTAGTTAATTTATGGTGAGTAAAAAAAGTGACAAAAACCCTCCACAGCAAAGCATATAGCAAATATTCCTGTATGCTCATTTGCATGTCTTAGGCAGGTCTGCAACCTTGGCTTTCACCATTATCACCCAGCACACAGCACTTCCACTGCAGCAAGGGATTTTGGGAAATTACATGCAAATGGACACACATTGTCACCTTTTGCTTCAAAACCATTTTTAGCATGGTTCCCTATAAGCACAGCCAGGGTTAAGATGCATAGCCCATTTGCATGTCATTTCCCAAAATCCCTTGCTGCAGTGGAAGTGCTGTGTGCTGGGTGATAATGGTGAAAGGCGGGGTTGCAGACCTGCCTAAGACATGCAAATGAGCATATAGGAATATTTGAGATATATATATATATATATATATGAGGTATCAGTACCGTGTTAGCCGAGCTTCAACAATCAAAAAATAAATAGACGATACCGTTCTGTGGCTAACGAAATGCTTTTATTTGTGCGAGCTTTCGAGATACACTGATCTCTTCTTCCGGCGATGTTACAATGAATGAAGCAAGCAAAGGGTATACTTAAAAACAGTGTCTCTTGGAATGTTATCTGTGCTCGTCCCTCCCCCGTGTGTGGATGTGATTTATGGCTAGACGTGTTAAAGTATACCCATTGCTTGCTTCATTCATTGTAACATCGCCGGAAGAAGAGATCAGTGTATCTCGAAAGCGCGCACAAATAAAAGCATTTCGTTAGCCACAGAACGGTATCGTCTATTTATTTTTTGATTTTATATATATATATATATATATATAGTGCCGGGCGTGTGCTACGCCGTGCGAGCGCGCGTATTTTTAGTTGGCTGATGTCAGTCAGCCTTTCTATAGAAGGGCCACGCGCGCGCACGGCAGGGAGAGTGGAGCCGACAGACAGCGACGAAGATGAGGAATTCATCTTTTCGCGCTGCTGCCTGCGCTCAAATGTATGTATGTGTATGTATGCATGGATGTGTGTTTGTATGGATGTGTGAGTGTGCGTGTGCGTGTGCGTGTGTAAATAATTGCAGAAGTAAAAAAAAAATATTTATTAAAGTTTTTTTCTTCTTTAAAAAATCTTATCTAGGACTTACTATCACTCACACAACCCATGCACACACACATACTCACACATACACACACATACAGTACACACATATACATTACCTGCAGCTCCTGGCACTAAATACAGGAAAAGCATGCGGCATGTGCACGCGCGTTCGCATAGGAACGCACGGCCGCACGCTGTATATTACAGCCCTTAGAATCACAGATGTCCACCAAGATAATCCCCAAATGTATGTGTGAGGGAAGCGCTACCGAGATAAGAAGTTGATCCAAAGAGATAGTTTTTGGATCTATATAATGAAAACTCTCATCCCGATGGTCTCAACATAGATATAGAAATAGAAGCCTTTCTTTAACCCCTTCAGATGAGTCTCCTCGAGTCTCTTTTTATATCGTTTTTTTTATATTGGATTATTTTTATATCAGATTTTTTATAATTTTTTATCCATATATCTGTCATGCTTGTGCTCTCCTCACATGCGCAGGGAAAAAGGGAAGGGCCCGTTAGCGAGGTGGGGAGGCCGCAGGGGTTACGAAAGGGAGTAAGTGGCCGCGCAGCTGGGGATCGGCGCACGTAGTCACGTGACCGCGCCGCGCGCATGAGAATGTGCGACGCGTCCGGAGGTGCGGAGCCAAGCTCAGAGACACGACTGATCCAGCTGCATGTGCGCGCATGCTCTGAGAGCAGAGCGGGAGTGCTCGCGTTCTGAGGCACCAACGCGGGGGTGTGGGAAGCCAACACTTCAGCACGGGAGTCTGGAAACGGAAACCAGGACCATGGAACAGGGGCATGGAGTCCAGAGCACAAGGTAACATCCAGAGAAGGATTACTTCTTGGAGAACGTCCAGACTTCTTAAGGGCATAGTGACAGAAACAGCAAGGTGCAGCGAAACAAAACATAACATAAGGGTTCTTAGTCTAATCCATTGGCCAAGGAATTATAAGCCTGCTACCACGTCAAGGTGAACCCTACTAAGCAGGTACCTACACTACCCAACGGTAAACTAACCTCAGTAGTATAAGAGTGACTGTCCCAGTCTTCCGGAATCCACAGGAGAAAAGTAAAGGTCCCAAGGAGGTCCAGGCAGGAACAGTATGCGATGAGTACTAGTAGGCACCAGGCAGGCAGCAAAAGACTAAATGCAAAGAGAAAGTCAAAGAGAGGCTTACTTCCTGTCAGGAGGAAGAGGGCAGCATTTGCCAGGAAGCAAGATGGCGTTGCTTGCTTCAGAATCCTTAAAGACACAGGATCTTGACTCGCAGCTAGAGGGCGGCGATCAGAAGTAAACAGGTAAGGAAGGAACACGCCCCCTGCGGCATGTTCTGCGCATCGTTACAGTACCCCCCTCTTAAGGATCGAACTCCGAGCGATCCAAGAGACTAAGAGGCAGCGATGCATAGGAAGGAAGACTCGCAGCTAGAGGCAGCGCCCGCCACACAGAGAATCAATAGGGAATCTTGACTCGCAGCTAGAGGGCGGCGCACACCATACAGGGAGACATCAGAGAAGCTAGGCATGGGTAGAGAATACGCCACAAGGGGGCGTGAAGTTGACTCGCAGCTGGAGGGTGGCGCATGCCGTCACGTGTATGCGCAACGCGAGAGAGAATGCGTGACGCGACCGGGGGTGGCGGGGCTCCGTGGTACGAGTAGGGAACCGCGGGTGCATGCATGCTCTATAAGGAGAGCGGGAACTGAGATGCGGCAGGTAAAGAGGGAGCACGCAGGGGGCGTGTTCCCCGATTCCTTATGTAATGGGTATTTCCCCACCCAATCGCAAATAGGGTCTCCTAGGGGAAATGCTACTCTGGTTACAAGGCATAATAGTGTGGCGCACCTGCTGGCTTACAAGACTCCTGAGTCTCCCGCTTGATGGTATTATGGGGAAGGTCAGGACAGGCTTCTGGGGACATACTCAGTACGTACTCACGGTGACAGTGCCTCCATCTATTTCAGGCCCCAGGATATGGGGTGGATCCCTGGAATAGAACGTCCCACTCAGGGATGAGAGATTCCAGTCTCACAACCGCTTCTTTATAAATCAGGAACACTTTATTTCCTCTGCAGCACACTGTACAGCATAGACAGTCACAGCAGTACTTCTCAGGATAACCCTGGCCCTTCACTCCCAGTAAGGGACCTGGAAGCAGGCCTAGCTCTTCCACTACCCCCTATCAGAGTAGTGGGAACAGTCTACCCTCCTCTCCCCTAAGGGAGGGCCACAGATTGGCAGAGCCCTGCACAACTCGGTTTGGTGACTGAGCTCCTCTCAAGGTAGGAGCAACTGACTCAATACAGGAAATGCAGATCATTAAGACAGATACAACAAGAGCCCGCCCCTGTCCCTTATTGGACACAGGCCTGACTGCACTACTTTCTCTGCCTCACTGATCTGCAGTGAGTGGGGAGAACCCATCTTAACTCCTGGCAAACCCGTCCCTACAAGGGATTATTGCACAGAAGGAGGACAGAATAATAGCCCAAACATACAAGGGCTATACTTACAATATCCATATACATTTAGACTTTTTTTTGATGTTTTCTCCTTTAAGTAATATGGTATCTTAAGGTTGACCACATATCGTTTTTATGGTTATAGGTAGTGCCCTGGTCTTTATGTGTTATTTATGACAATTCATAAATGGTTTTTCTGTCTCTCCCCAAATTCCATTTTAGGATCATTTAGGGTTTCCCTTTCCTTTGAGATCTAGGTCCCCTAGATATCGAGCTTACTATATTATAGATTGTTTATCTATTTTTTAATATATTTATATTTTTTTATATATATTTACATTTCTATGTAACTTTTATATGTATTTTGAATTGTGTTCATACTTGTGTTTTAGATTTTACATTAAAGTTAGTTTAAACTCATTTTAAGCCATGTTAATTATGTACACTTATCCCTGATGTACATAAGATTGTAGCACCACATTGAATTTTAATATTGTTTTGATTAGTATGGGTTGCACTCTGACCTAATACAGATCATTACCATTGGCTGCTATATGTAATGTGACCCGAATCGGAGCACTCTGATTGGCCGCATAGTTTTATGGGAATACAGGCAATATTGGCCAGCAAGGACTACTTAAGGAACATCAATTAGTGTAATTCTTACAACTCCTGATGAAGCATTATTGCGAAACGCGTAGAGTTACTGATTCTGGGATCACAGCCTAGAGGGTGACGTCATCACGCTGGGACGCCGGCTGAAACGTATAGCTGACACGCGGAAGTAAGCAACGGAAAGACGTGAGCAAGAAGGGGTTTGTCCTGCTCCGCTAGTGACCGGGCTAAGGGGAAAGTCCCTGAGGTCTGGCCGTCCCTACAATACTTCGCTGGGGTGGCTCAGGACCTAACTTGTGCATATGGAGCATTCTCTGGCCTAGGTCGGTAGCCTGACTGGATCCCAGGACCCAACCTTCCCCTCCGCGGTCCCAGCCAGCTCTGACCTTGCAGTCTCCAGTCCCCCATGGTATCCTGTACCCTGCAAGGATATCCTCTCTCTCTCTCTCTCTAGTCTTTGGGAGTACCAACATGGCTGCCGCACCTCCGCATAAGAGCCTGAAGAGCTGCATCAGCTCCCCCCAAAGGTGAGGAGGACTATCCTTCTACATATAAATGTTTGAAGTGACAGTCACATTACAATGTCACTTTGTAACAATTGATGCTTTGCACACCTCAAGCAAAAATAGCCCTATATTCAAGAACAACACATGGTTAGACCATACATTGGACAATTAAGTAGTTTAATAATGTTACAGGTGATGTTATGTAAACATAGTGACATGTGACAACATTTTATCTTCAATCTTAACTGTTCACAGGGCCATCAGAATTTCCTGGGTAAGGTGAGACCATGAACGTGGCCCAATTGTCCATGGCGCCTTCTGTACATGACCAGAGCCTCACATGGGCATGGCAGCTGGTGCATCCAGTGCTTCCCTTCATAACCGTGGAAGCAGGGAGTCACCACAGCACCGTCGGAGGTCTGAGCGACATCATCAGAGCTGGTACCTACACCAAATAGTACACCTCATACGTCACCATCACCGAAAAATGATGGGGTTGAGACATACAGTACTATGATCAACGTGATGACCGGTCATACCCCTCCAAATAGTCTGTGTGATGCAGCAGACCATCAAATCAATGCGTCCTCACTCCAGACCATCTACCACCATCTCTAGGACCAGTACAACTTCTTCGGTTAAATTGACCAGCCCCCATCAGACTGACCTAGCTAGGCAGCGTGGAGGGCAATGCCAGCATTCAAGGCACCACTAATGCGTTACCAAATGTTTGTTTCATTTAGCAATAGTTTAATTTATAAAGTGAACCATAAACCTAAAAGTAGTATTGTTTTTTTTTTAATCTTCATAATTGATATATTTCCAATATTTCCATGTGGTCTATAAACATCATAATTTATATCAATGTACATCCCACATTAAACTTTATTAGTGTAGGTCAAATTCAAAAAGCAACAGCTACTCATTAATAGCGAGTTATAACATACATGCTTATAACTAGACAAACATAGTTCATGACAGACCCATTGTGGGCTGTAAATGATAGTCCAGAAAAATAATCTCCTTTCTACTTTAAAACATTTAATACTTACCAAGGCAAAAAAATTATCTGATGATGAATTAGGTGTACAAAGCAAGTGACACCCACAAATATCCGACAATAAAAAATAAAACATAAAAATGAATATAGTTCTCTCTCTCTCTCTCTCTCTCTTTCTCTTTTCCCCCCTCTTCCCACTCACCTTTTTTGGGGGGGTTATACAGGTAGCCTACAGGTGTCTGTATGGTGAATAGCTTTATAAGCTAATAAATCTTTGAAAGAACTTTCTGTGTCCTACGTTATACTGGTGTGGCTGTGCACCGGTTCCTGCCTGGATCAAAGATACTGCTGATTATTACCTACCTGGTTGCACGCCGACCTGGAGATGCTTCTGAGGGGTTCTTCCTGCACTCCTATTGACGCCCCGTTCCAGCTGCATCGGACTGTATCGGAGTGCGACAGTCCATCCCGTGGAGGAAACAAGTGCTGCCTGAGTCGGTGAGGACACGCATACGGACGCGCATACAAACGGCGCTGTGACCACGTGGGGTTGTTACGGAGTTGGCGGAGCTAGCTGATGCTGCGCAGCCTACTCTGGCACTTCACTGAAGGGGACTGCCGCTTGCCGTTGAGGAGTGGGGGTCTGGTCATGATCTGTGACCATTGGTCTGCTGTGTGAGTAAGAGAACTGCAACGTTATAGTGCTGAATGCGATCAGCCAGTTGGCGGTATAATTATATACTTTTACTCTATCAGAGACATTCATATAAGAGGTCTTTACACACAGACACACAGACGTGAATCTACAAGTTACTGGATTTATATATTTATAACTTTATTCTATAGCGTTTACTCCAGGTCTACACCTTTAATCTTGTTTTTTGAGCACCGGACACTTTGGTCTATTTATAGACCAATATTGTTTCTGGTGAATACAGTAGGTCATAGCTCATTTTTGGTCTTGTTGGTGTCTGAGTAATCTCGGTGTAAATAGAATCTGAACGTGTTTGTTCAAATGAGGTTACTGTATATAAAATTCTAATAATTTATGTATCTGTGATAAAGCATATGCCATCTAACTATAGAATGCATTCTCATTTTATTCTCATGCAGCACTAACCACATTAACACTAAATTGTCTGTCAACATTAATTGACATTGTCCTACTTTTGTTTCACCAGATACCTCATGGGAAGATTCACATGAGTCCCCCTTATTGGCCTCCCCAAGTCTGTCCATAATGTTGGACAGAGAGGATGAACCAATTGAGATAGATAAACTGTGTGAGGATCGAAGCTAGGAAGCAATAAAGGCAGACAATGTCCCTTTTGTACAAGATCCACAAATTGCTTCCATTCGTCAGGCCAAAGAGTGTTTTTTGGTGAACCAAAAAATGTCACCAGGAATGGCTAGAGTTGGATTGAGAAGTGGCAAAAGACATTGAAATGAAACATCTAATGGCAACACAAACGACAGCACTAAAATCCATTGCTGTATGTCTCAAGAAATTAACAAGACTTTCGGGACAGGGACAAACTGGGAGGAATGGAGCAAGTCCAAGCTAGGAACAAGACACCCAATGATCTAGCAGCAGAACTGGGCCCGTCCATAACAGGACAAGCAGATTCTGCACAATAAGGCAGACATGTGCTGTAGTGACACCAACAGTAACTGTAGCACCAACAATGGCTGCTGGCACAGAAACAGATGTTCCACCAGCAGGAGCCACAATGTCGTCCATGAAAAAAATCAATAAATATTCGATGCTACATTTTGTGTTGCTATTATTTGTGATTACATACAGATAAAGCATGAATTCTGTGAAATTGGCCCCAAAAAGTGTACACAAAGAAGGGTGGATAGCCATGTTGGTCCTTTCTTCCATGTAGTAACAAAGGAGGGAGAGGGAGTAGGGAGTATGATACCTTTTATAGGACCAACAATTAGTTGATATGTTACAAGCTTTCGAACCTCTCAGGGCCCTTCATCGGGTATGGCAGAAATGCAGAAATACAACATAATATGCAGTGTATGTAAGAGGGATATCTGGTTAAAATGGATGTAGACAGGAAGTGTGAAATAATGTGAGGCTATTGTCTTTCAAAATGCTAAAGCACCCTAAACATTAAGGAGATATGAGAGGGAATGTGGGACAAGACAGTGAATGTGAAAAAATATCATGTAAAAAGCACTATAACTATTTTATGTCTGGAGATCTATATAAAGAATGTTGTCAGGGAATAGTACAACCATGCATATGTACACACACATATGCAGTCACACATACATACATACTGTATGCTGTACATACACACCATATATACACATACGTACATACATCTATATATACAGGTACATACATACATGTATACAGTATATACACATACAGTATATATACACTTGCATAGATACACACAAGAACACATATACATAAACACAGAAAAGTGTGCACCTCGCCGCACTGACCTCGTTTGTGGTCAGACGGAATTATTATTTGTGTTGTTGCAGTTCAGTGCGTGTCTGCCAGGTGGCGCACTGAATATCTTTGCCTATGATACAATGCAGTGAGTGCAGGTCTTGAAGGAGAAGATAAATGTACACATATCTTTGTCTAATGACCTTGTACAGTCCTGTACATATCTACTGTTGCAGTTTCACATTTTATTAAAAAAAAACACTATGCATTTATGGAATCTGTTTCATACCTTTTGTACTGTGCATTGCGGTGGGACATATCACTTACTCATTGCCACACAAGACTGTCTTGCAGTTATGCCTGTATGATATATTGTCCCATTCAAGTCAGAACAGATAAGAGAGCATCTCCATCTGAGATCTATCAGTATATCGTTGAAATGTACAAATTCTACAAAGAAACACCAAACCAACTAAAGTGGAAGAATTATATTAGACACAATTTCAGCATGAATGATTGCTTTATTAGAACACCCCGGTATCCCGGCAAGAGGGTCGGGTGCTGGGCACTTCACGCACTGTGGACGGGTATGTTTGATCATGGCAACTTTCGAAGGCAAAAGAGATTGGTCGGGACCAAGAGTTTGAATACTAGACCTTCCTCACATGGTCCTCCCAATCTGCCTCCACCCGAGTACCTGCTCAAACCTGAGTACCTGCCCCAATACCATTACGGACCAACCAACACCAAAAACAAGATGAACCTACATCCCAAGTACATGATCGACTTGAGCACCTACGTACAGCACACCCAGTTCATCAACAATGGGTCACAGCCACCCAATTTTCAAGGGGGCTAATTAATGTAAGTTTACATTACAGTACGGTACAGTTGAACTGTAATTCCCAAATGACCCGAATATGCGTCACATAGACAAGAGCTGCCAAACTTTGTTGCGCCCCCCCCCCCCTGCCCTATTACCTTCACTCCGGCATCTCCTCATCTCTGCGGCTTAGCTGCGGCCATGTGAGATCACTATGGCGCCTTGTTATGGAAACGCGTTCCCATTTGACGTTGCGGCATCTTTTGATGCCGCGTCGTCGCTATCAGAAGATGTCGGAGGAGAAACCGGAGAGAAGGTAAGAGGTAGTTACAGAGGCCCTGCGCTCTCCCCTGGCAATCAGTATAAATGTTCAGTTCTGCACCCCCCTTACAAAATGTTGTGCCACCCAGTTTGTGCACCCGTGATTTAAGCATTTAATTATTTATGGTTTAATAATAGGGTACAGTAAATTATTTCTCAATTATTTTACAGAATGCAAAACGTCAAATCGACAGCCAGAAGAAGAGGTCAACGGAAGTGTAAAAAACATTATAATGTTGAACCTTTTTCATACTGGTGAGATGTTGTATACATTACTAGAAATGTATACATTATTTGGACACTTTTGTACTATATTTTAATCGTAGTGGCCACATACAGAAATACTGCATACATAATTATACTTTTATAATAATTAAAGTTTTTTTCACACAAAAAATTTTTTGGAACTGCAAAATGAATAGTTTCTTCTATAATAAGACAGTATTCAGTGTTTGTGCTGGGGGATATGGCTACACTATCGACTGGATGGATGTATAGAATATACAAAGCCATATCCCCTCCACTTTGCTTCTATGAAGTGGAAAATTTCCCCACAGCAGAAGTTCCTGTGGCCAAGGCCCCTTCTTACTTATTCTATGCCTTTCCCTCATGTGTAAAGAAAAACTCAGCCCCCTGACAATCTGGCCTACCCGAAAAATATTAAAAGGGGATTCTAAAACTGTTATTCTGTTTAACATAACCACATTCCATCTTACCAGCTTTAGCTGTGAAGTGGGCTTCTGGTAGCTACACTAAACCAGAGTATCTCACCTTTTGTTTGTAAACAATGAATATCATCATCATCATCAAGAGTAACATGAAAAGATTTTCAAGTAATAGTTGTAAAGTATATAAACATTGTTTATCAAATATGTGGGTAACGATAGTATACATTCTCTAGAATTTTTCACATTACAAATAAGCAACACATTTGACATGACAAATTATCCATGTGTGAAATTAATAAGCTGATGTACTATCTATACAGAGCGTTAAGCATTCTTAATTGTAATAGCTTAACATAGAAATTGATTAAATCAGTGCATACTTTGTCATAATGTCATCATGGTTTTGATTGACTGAAGAGAAAACACTTTGTCATTATTGCCAATATCTTTGGCCAACAGCTGAAAATGGACATAAAATGAATAGAAAGACCATTTGCTGTGATGATAAAAGTAAGCTGCTATACAAACAATAAATCTACATATCCAAAGCTTGAATGACAAGTAATTGTAGTCCAGTATATTATTTTTAAATATAGTGTACAATTTGAAACTGTACATGAGCAAACTGTTTGTATTATATTAAGACTATTGAACTAATTTATTAGAAAAAATATCACATCAATGTAATTAATAAGGAACAAATGCACAGTAATGCCCCTTTTCTCCAGGCACAACATTCATCCCTCTCTCTTGCACACATTAGAGAGGGGTCAGGTGTAGGGGGGGAAAGAGGGGGGATAATTGTTTTGGGGACGAAAATTTGGTTAAACCCGCACATACTGTTCCATTGGCAGATGGACAAGTAGTGTGCTGAGGACACTGCATATGTGGCCCATTCAACCTCTGCCGCGTACACAACCGTCTCTCCTATGATCAAAATAGATACATATATTCCCGTAATCATCATGAGGAAGGAGACGATACATTTAGATATAATAAAGATACATTCTTACATGAGAAATAGTTGTTAATCATATTCTGCTGGGCCTTCTCCCCACTGGGTATATGCTGCATAAGACCTGTAGCAGGAACATGAGGATACTCATGTATGTACTGTATCCTGGAAGATTGTGACGTAGTGCAATTTTCTGCAGAATACAGCATCTAATGACGTCAGCAACCTTCTCAGGCGAATACTGTAGGGCACCGCCAGATCTATCCAGACATCTGAAGTGACTTTTCAACAGTCCCAACATCATCTCAAAAACTGAGTGTGTGGTTATGTGAGCCGTATTATAACGTTCCTATGCAGGGGTTTGAATGTTACTCAGTGGGGTAAAGAGCCACAGCTGGTTCCCATATCCTGCATCACCTGTATCACTGTGGGAACAGATATTAAGCTACATGTTACAATTTACTTATATGTTGAAAAGGGTTGTTTTAACAACCTAGTACATGAAAAACAGGTTAACAAGCACATTTGTAAAAGAAATATCCAACATTTCATTTGTTGCATATGCCAGCTTTATCAACGGTGCATTAATCTGTGGTTTAAACATACTGTAATGATTGAACCAGCTGTGCTGAATTACATATATCCATACTACAGGCATGAATAATTCCTGGCAACATTAAATATGACCTCTGGTGCCTACAGCTCTGCTCAATATGCTGTTTGATATTAGAGCTGCACTGTTGTGGCAAAATTCACCAAAAGTAATCTTAGTTGTCTCTGTCCAATTCCTATTCAACATACTCACCCAACCTCCATCCTCTATCAAATCTCCCCGCCTCAAATGCACGGAAGTCTGAGGAGTGACGCAGTATAAAGGAATTGTGACAGGAAACAGGAAGTGTGGCTATCGCATTCAGAATTTTCATGTGCGCATCACATATAACCTGCACATTAAGGGAGGTGGGGTGTTTTAAATTACGAAACACCTTCTCCATTTCACATGGTGGGGTCAGCACAATGTGTGCAATCTAAGGCCCCCATCACATTGGGTTACCCGGCTGTGTTATTAAAGACAGTCCTGAGTTCCTGACACCTTGTCTGCTCACTAGGATAATTGATATAATTCCTAGCACCTCGATTCAGTGCACATAGAAACTGGCTAAAGGCCCACAAGAGTGTTGACTGCGAAACCCTGCCTACTCTGTGCGCAGTTGTCTGAAAAGATGCAGAATCAAGAAAATGTAATGAGTTCAGCATTTTAACAAACATTTTAACAGGCAGGACCTCTGACTGTGAAGGGCTCTAAATTATCCCTTAATTCTGTACAGAGCCCAAAGATTGCTGCTGATCTCAACCTATATCTCCAAATAGAGTGTATCCACGTAGGAGCCGAAGTACAGCCACACCAATGTAGAATAGGACACGAAAGTTCTTTCAAAAATGTATTAGCTAAAAAGGCATAAGGACAGACATCCTAATAGCACTCTGACATGTTTCACGCACAGGGCGCTTTATCAAAGCAATAGTGGTCCACGTAGGTGGCGTCACTGCGTGCTCACGTGGGGGGGAACGTGCCACCGATGGGAGGTGGGCGTGTCAGACTAGAGTGGGGCATGCCGATGACGGGAGTACCGTGGCGTCACATCACATGCTAGATTTTATTTATTTTTAATCTCTTTATTTGTATTTTCACAAAAATATAAATTTTAACATATAACAGATACATTATCATCTATAGTTAGCTCTTAAAATTTATTAATTATACTGTGTTGCACATTTGGAGCTAAAAAGTTATAATAAAGGGATACATTTTAATAGCAGGAAGCATATAACATGGACATAGGGACATAAAAACATATAAACCAGGGGAGGGGTAGGAGTGAAAAAAAAGTGGGGAGTATTTGGGGGGAGGGGGGAGTTCACCACATATTATAAACATCTCATCTTCACCACAGCATATCAATATATTTATGCATCATATTCTTATTCTTAACACTTCTAACATTCCATTTGGTGTAGGGGTCCAAAAGTCTGCTACCTCTCTCCGCACTTGCCCATATAGCCCTGTTATAGAAAGGGGTCCCAGACTCTCTGGAATTTAATCATGGAATCCTCTAGATAGCTCGTTAGATTCTCCATCAGAATGACATTGGATATTTGTTCCCTCACTTTTCTGTATGTAGGCGTGTTTGTCTGCCTCCAGCACCTGGCAACTAGACATCTGACTGCACTAATAATATGTCCTATTAATTTTGAGTCCGTTTCATTCACACCCTCTAATGTTTTGCCTAGTAGTAGGAACCATGGGTCTCTTAGTATCTCGACCCCTGTAGTTGTCAAGATAAGCCTACAGGTGCGCCGACAAGTATTCTAAAACTTGCCTTAAACTTGCCTTGGAAAATCTGGGGCTATCACCAACAAGATCCGGGTACATGCTGGGTACAGGCTGCAACATTTCAGTGACATCTCTGCAGAAACTAATGGCCCATCGGATTAACACAGCAGGGGTCCTTGGCAGTCCCATTCAGTTTGAATGGGACTGCCAGAGACCCCTGCTGTTAATCCGATGGGCCATTTGTCTGTCTGTAGGAATGTTGCAGCATGTACCCAGCATGTACCTGGGTCTTGTTGGTGATTGCCCCAGATCTGTTTTAGAATAGTCGCCGGCACTACAGTAAATATACATGCTAGATTTTAATTGGTTTGCCAGTCTGCTGTACTTTGATTGGCTCTTACCTGGTCATGTGACACGCCATCGCACCGAAATAAAAACTTTTACTGCCTCCCCAAGCACAACTCCGGTCCAAGCACATGTGCACGTGCGTGCACGGCCACACGCAACAGCACCTTGGACGCGTCCATCAGGAAGAAGTTATTTAAACGCGCCGAGTGTGAGCGCGCACGTATCTACACCCTGGCCGCGGCCTAAGGTTATGAGGCAGGAGAGATAATAAATGCTTGAATGAAGCAGGGTGTCCAGAATCCATGGTAGAAACTGAGGCTGCCACCTAAGGGAAATATCCTGAGGTAGCTCTTCAGGGCTTTGTGAAGTCGAATACCCACTTTGATCACTGTCAGATGTCCCATTGTCAGTGCAATTTTCAAGGTTTTTCTCTTGCTGTCCTGTCTGGTATTTAAAACCATACACTTTTTTTGTTGGTAATCACATTGTTCCCTAGAGAACTCCTTCTGTTCCCTCATTATGATTTGCTGCTGGAACTTTTCCATATCTCTAATGAGAGTCATTTGATACAGTTCATAATTCGATAGTTTTTCGCTACCTTTAAGTTCTTCCACATATTTACTAATGTCTCCTTCGACCCCAATTAATGCATCTTTCTCATATTCAACTAATAACGTCATTAATTTTGGAACACATCAGGGATATAAACAAAAGGAATAATACCCCTGTTTCAAGACATGTGGCCAGATACCATGAAGGAAATGCAAAACACTCTAACTTTTATAGGAATATATCACATTAAATTGGAGATCAGACAAGGAAATGTAGACAATGCCCTTTTGAAATGTGAGGCACGGTTGATATATAGGTTGGATACCCAGACACCTATTGGGCTGAATGATGGGTTTGCCTTCAATTACTTTTTTTAACTGCCTTCACACCACTGCTGGTTAAATGTATTTATTTGTTTCTTTATTATTTATCTGTATTTTATTGTATGCTCCACCTTCACTGGACTATTTAATGCTCCATCAGCATCATTGACCTGTAACCCCGGAAGAAATACCTTCAGTAGGAAATGCAGGTAGGGTTTCAGCTTGTGGAAGGACTGCCAGGAGGAGAAAGAAGCAGCCCTTCACCACAGCACTTACTGTATATCTGTTCCACCAGTCATCCTCAAGGAGCTGCGGAGGTGACTCTGCCTGACCAGTGGCCGACACCATGATGGGTGGTGTCTCTGTCCGTATCTAACGATTGTGGACTGTGATGTACAGTATGCTGAGGTACAGGATATTTTCCTGCAGCTGTGAAGTGCCACTGGACTGTCTGAACTGGTGCGGACTTCAGCTACATATAGTGCTCCTCTCCCTCTGGCCTCCGATACACGTTAAGGGGCCTATTCTAGTAGCCTCGATAACCAACTTATCAATGATTTTGAGCAGTTCTCGCAAGGTAGCTACAGTATTCAGAAAGCCTCGATAAGTAGGTTAAATCGTGCGGGTAAAGCATCTTCTCCCGATTTATGGCTCCTGGCCAAACACATCGCACGTGAGCCATAGAAAAGCCCAAACTCGCAATTTTGATAGAATCATGCAATTCTCGTAGCCTTATCGGGACTATGGAATAGCGATTTTATCCAAGATTCTTCTCGCCAGCCAGGGCAGTGCGAGAGGGACTTTGAAAAAAAATGAATTTTTCCTGCATCAGGTTGATGTCGACGGTCTCCGGAGCTGATACACATTAATATCAGCACCGGAGACCCCCTTCATCAATCCGATGCAATAAAAATGCATTTACAGACAGCTTCATTATCTTAGCGGCTAACCGTGAAGGCAATGAAGGGGACAACTAACAGTGCCATGTTTATTGTGGGTAGCGGGGATGGGTTAAGTTGGTATTTGGCCCATGATGGGTGTTTAGGCCTTGCGGGGGGGTTGCAGGAGGAGTTAACCCCTTCATTACCTCAGCGGTTCCCACGCTATGGCAGTGAAGGGGTTAACCACTCCCGCAACCTTCCCAGCAGGCCTAGCCACCCACCCTGGGCAATTACCCGTTTCATCCACCCCCTCTGCCCCCAATAAACATGCTATTCCGGTTTAACCCCTTAATTGCCGTAGCGGTTAGCCGCTAATGTAATGAAGCTGTTTTAATTAAACTTTTACTAGTAGTGAGCGGGAGCAGGAGATCTCTGGAGAAGAACCACGTTGATTTCAGGTCTGCTTCTTGAGATACAGGCGCCGTTATGGGGTGTGGGTATACCCAGGAAATGCTTAAATGTCCCACATCACGTGACCAGGAGATTAAATGCATAGGCGATACCGGCACCCCATAACGGGGGCCTGTATCTCGGGAAGCAGGGGGGTCCCCGGACCTGAAATAAACGCGGTTCTTCTCCGGAGATCCCCTGCTCCCACACACTACTATTAAAATTTTAATTAAAACACTGCGATCGCCAGTGTGAGAGCTCTGCAGGGAGAGGCGGCTCTCTCTGTTCCACTCGCTATGCAGCTGGGCCAGATCACACGGGGACGACTTTAAGAGAGGCCGAGATGAGTTTGCTGCTTCGCCGAATGGTTTGGATATTTTGTCGCCGCATGGTTTGGATATTTTGTCGCCGCATGGTTTGAGATGGGTTCAGATTCTTTCTGCGTACCGTGATAACTCAACTGACAAAACCGTTCGGTGGGAACATGCCAAACCGTGCGATGTAGCAGCAAACTCATCGAGGCTACAAGACTAGGCCCCTTAGTATCTTATTAATAATAATCATAATAATAATAGCATGTTCTTGTATAGCGCTGCTAATTGTACGCAGCGCTTTACAGAGACATTTTGCAGGCACAGGTCCCTGCCCCGTAGAGCTTACAATCTATGTATTTGGTGCCTGAGGCACAGGGAGATAAAGTGACTTGCCCAAGGTCACAAGGAGCCGACACCGGGAATTGAACCAGGTTCCCCTGGTCAGTCAGTGTCTTTACTCACTGAGCCACTCCCTCTCCTTATTATGCTCTCACGCGGCCTCTCTTTTTTTCTAGCTGTTGAATTTAGCCAGCACATTATATTTTCCCTGGGTCTTGCAGACACCTTTTGTCCTCTGTCTTTATGATGGGAATACCAGTCAGGTTGAATTGGGTAGTTCAACGTGAGCTACTTGCATCTGACGACACTTGTTCAGGGATAAAGAATTCACATTAGTTCACCTTTTTGGTTTGCAAACCAGGGATTGCCTCATTATTTGACCCCGTGCATTACATGTGTGTGTTGTGCAGGTCAGGATCTGTGCGTGTTTTGTGCAGGTCAGGGTCTGTGTGAGTGTTGTGCAGGTAAGGGTCTGTGTGAATGTTGTGCAAGTCTGGTCTGTGTGAGTGTTGTGCAGGTCAGGTCTGTAAGAGTGTTGTATAGGTCAGGTCTGTGTGAGTGTTGTGCAGGTCAGGGTTTGTGTGTGAGTGTTGTGCAGGTCAGGTCTGTGTGAGTGTTGTGCAGGTAAGGGCCTGTGTGAGTGTTGTGCAGGTCAGGGTCTGTGTGTGAGTGTTGTGCAGGTCAGGTCAGGTCTGTAAGAGTGTTGTACAGGTCAGGTCTGTGTGAGTGTTGTGCACGTCAGGGTCTGTGTGTGTGTGTGTGTGTGTTGTGCAATTCAGGGTCTGTGTGAGTGTGTGTGTGTGTGTGTGTGAGAGAGAGAGTTTTGAAGGTGTGTGTCAGTGTTGTGCAGGTCAGGGTCTGTCTGTGAGTGTTGTGCAGGTCAGGTCTGCGTGAGTTTTGAGCAGGTCAGGGTCTGTCTGTGAGTGTTGTGCAGGTCAGGTCTGCGTGAGTGTTGTGCAGGTCAGGGTCTGTGTGAGTGTTGTGCAGGTTAGGGTCTGTGTAAATGTTGTGCAAGTCTGGTCTGTGTGAGTGTTGTGCAGGTCAGGTCTGTAAGAGTGTTGTACAGGTCAGGTCTGTGTGAGTGTTGTGCAGGTCAGGGTCTGTGTGTGAGTGTTGTGCAGGTCAGGTCTGTGTGAGTGTTGTGCAGGTAAGGGCCTGTGTGAGTGTTGTGCAGGTCAGGGTCTGTGTGTGAGTGTTGTGCAGGTCAGGGTCTGTGTGTGAGTGTTGTGCAGGCCAAGTATGTGTGAGTGTTGTGCAGGTCAGGGTCTGTGTGTGAGTGTTGTGCAGGTCAGGGTCTGAGTGTGAGTGTTGTGCAGGTCAGGGTCTGTGTGTGAGTGTTATGCAGGTCAGAGCCTGTGTGTGTGTGTGTGTGTGTGTGTGTGTGTGTGTGTGTTGTGCAGGTCAGGTCTGTAAAAGTATTGTACAGGTCAGTGTCTGTGTGGGTGTTGTGCAGGTCAGGTCTGTGTGAGTGTTGTGCAGGTCAGGGTCTGTGTGTGAGTGTTATGCAGGTCAGGGTCTGTGTGTCAGTGTTGTGCACGTCAGGGTCTCTGTGAGTGTTGTGCAGGTCAGGGTCTGTGTGTGAGTGTTGTGCAGGTCAGGTCTGTGTGAGTGTTGTGCAAGTCAGGGTCTGTGTGTGAGTGTTGTGCAGGTCAGGGTCTGTGTGTGAGTGTTGCGCAGGTCAGGGTCTGTGTGTGAGTGTTGCGCAGGTCAGGGTCTGTGTGTGAGTGTTGTGCAGGTCAGGGTCTGTGTGTGAGTGTTGTGCAGGTGAGGGTCTGTGTGTGAGTGTTATGCAGGTCAGAGTCTCTGTGTGTGTGTGTGTGTGTGTGTGTGTGTGTGTGTGTGTGTGTGTGTGTGTGTGTGTGTGTGTGTGTGTGTGTGTGTGTGTGTGTGTGTGTGTGTGTGTGTGTGTGTGTGTGTGTGTGTGTGCAGGTCAGTGTCTGTGTGTGAGTGCTGTGCAGGTCAGGTCTGTGTGTGAGTGTTGTGCAGGTCAGGGTCTGTGTGTCAGTGTTGTGCACGTCAGGGTCTGTGTGAGTGTTGTGCAGGTCAGAGGTTGTGTGAGTGTTGTGCAGGTCAGGGTCTGTGTGTGAGTGTTGTGCAGGTCAGGTCTGTGTGAGCGTTGTGCAGGTCAGGGTCTGTGTGTGAGTGTTGTGCAGGTCAGGGTCTGTGTGTGAGTGTTGTGCAGGTCAGGGTCTGTGTGGGTGTGTGTGTGTGTGTTGTGCAGGTCAGGGTCTGTGTGTGTGTGTTGTGCAGGTCAGGGTATTTGTGAGTGTTGTGCAGGTCAGTGTGTGAGTGTTGTGCAGGTCAGTGTGTGAGTGTTGTGCAGGTCAGGTCTGTGTGAGTGTTGTGTAGGTCAGTGTCTGTGTGAGTGTTGTGCAGGTCAGGGTCTGTGTGTCAGTGTTGTGCAGGTCAGGTCTGTGTGTCAGTGTTGTGCACGTCAGGGTCTGTGTGTGAGTGTTGTGCAGGTCAGGGTCTGTGTGTGAGTGTTGTGCAGGTCAGGGTCTGTGTGCGTGTGTGTGTGTGTGTGTGTTGTGCAGGTCAGGGTGTGTGTGTGTGTGTGTGTGTGTGTGTGTGTGTGTGTGTGTGTGTGTGTGTGTGTGTGTGTGTGTGTGTGTGTGTGTGTGTGTGTGTGTGTGTGTGTGTTTTGCAGGTCAGGGTATTTGTGACTGTTGTGCAGGTCAGTATGTGAGTGTTGTGCAGGTCAGGTCTGTGTGAGTGTTGTGCAGGTCAGGGTCTGTGTGTGAGTGTTGTGCAGGTCAGAGTCTGTGTGTGAGTGTAAATAAAGCAGCTTTATTACCTTAGCGGCTAACCACTAAGATAACGCAGGGTTTAAATACCAGTGCATGGTTTATTGTGGGTAGAGAGAGTGTGTGAAGGTGGTACTTGGTCCGTGGTGGGAGTTTATGCCTACCGGGAGGGTTGCGGGAGGAGTTAACCTCTTCATTACCTTAGCGGTTATTACCGCTAGGCAGTCGGTAGGCATAAACACCCACCACAGACCAAACACCACCTTCACCCACCCCTTCTACTTAAAATAAACATTCAAATACAATACAAACAATGATACTAGCCAATACACCCATTAATTGCCAGTATGGTTACCTATGTCCACGATGGGAGCAAATATAACCCCAATAGCAATGAAGGGCACCCTCCTACCCACTCACTCTGCCCCCAACAACTCCCCCCCCCCCCATACACACACAAACACACCTTAACACATTCAGTTCAGTAATGGGCAAAATCCCCATTGCTCCGATCTGGATAATAGCTCATTTATAGGAGGAGGAGAAAAAAGAACCCTAAGTGATGCACTCAGCTCTACTAATATGAAAATAAATAAATGTTATTAATATCTATTGAAGTAAACATAGAAAAAAGTTAAAACCTAAATAGTGTACTTGAGAGATCCTAAGTATGGATTTTCTTAGTGGTCAGATGGCAATGGTAATCTCCTCTAAATGGCCATGCAAGCTAGACAGGACTTGCAGTTAAAATAAATATATAACACATCGCATTTGAAACTAATAGCTCTAAATATAGACACTTTGTAAAATCCCTGAGGATAATAGTACACAAAGTGTTAATCCTAAAATGCCTTGAGATGCAGTGACCCACAGGGGGGAGCACTAATTTATTGGACATTGTATAGCAATGCTTGTGTATTACACATAACATTGGTGCCTGCACAGATAAATTAATTGCAATCCCCAATTGAAGAGAAACCTCAGCAGTTATAAACAGAATCTGGAAATTAGCGTCGATGTACAACAGGTGTTGGTAAGTATGCAACCTTAATGGCCAGTATGGTATACCAGCCGGGCACATATACACCCCAGGTTACTTACATCCACCCGAAGTGTTGTAATGCCGACAAACACTTCCTGTAGTGTATTTGTGGCACTGCATCCACTTGTGTTAAACTCTGACCGGCATGGGTTAGATAGCGTTGCGTTCCAGGACAAGGGAACTTCCCCCTGAAGAAGTTCCCTTGTCCTGGAATGAAACAAGCGTCGGAATGACGTCATAGCGACGTTCAGTGTACCACAATTATGAGTGTACCACAAACTCATAATTCCGATACCCACCCGGGAGGCCAAACCACCCTCTCTGGGGCAATTACCCTCACCTCCTCTACCCCATCACCACAAATACAAAGGGGCAAAGGCACTAGGAGCCAAGAATGGCTAATAGCAAGTTTGCCCATTTGTTTGCAATACAAAAGAAATACACAATAAAATAACATTGGCATAACAGTACACTTGCCAAAAAAAATCATTGATTTTTACTGTGGTAAGCAATACCCACATTATGGGCATGGATTGCCACAATGACAATGAATGGGCAAGCTAAAAAATAAGAACCACAAAATAAAACACAACATTGAAATAAAAACAAGCATTTGACAATAAATGATGAGTTGCAAGTTAACTCGGCGCTAGTGAAAAAATATATTGTGACTTAAATGATGAGTGATGCAGCTCAGACCCCCCAAAAAAACCACCTCTAAATTCAAGTGAACTGAGTAAATGTGAAAATAAGGGGAGCACAGTGTGATTTATATACAGTAATTGAAATATAGAATATATAAAGTGAAAAATAAGTGTTAGAAATAATGTACAGTATGGATGTTAAACCACAAAGAATGTTGTGTTCTCTTTAAAACGATTTCTTCGTGAGCAGAAAGCAGGAGTTTTCCTTCAGGGTCTCATAGGCAGAGAAAAAGAGAGACAAAGTCCAATGGTGTACAGTACTGTAAACTTTGCGGGGATACCAGCACCCCATATCGGGGCCTGTAAATCGGGAACCAAGGGGTCTCCGGACCTGAAATTAATATGGTTCAGCTTCGGAGACCCCCTGCTTCAATACTGTGTTATTAAAATCAAATAAAAACAGTGTGATCGCCTGTAAGAGCTTTACAGGGAGATACAGCTCTCTCTGAGCAGAGAGGTCGCCTGCAAGAGCTGTGCAGGGAGATGCAGCTCTCTCTGTGCCGGGAGATCACCTGTAAGTGCTGTGCAGGGAGATACAGCTCTCTCTGTGCAGGGAGATCTCCTGTAAGTGCTGTGCAGGGAGATGCAGCTCTCTCTGTGCAATGGGATCGCCTGCAAGAGCTGTGCAGACATCAGTATCACCGTGTACTATTTGTCATCTTAACTCACTGCCCAGGACATACTTGAAATTGAGAGGTAACTCTCAATGTATTACTTCCTGGTAAAACATTTTATACATAACTAAAATAAATAGTATCTGATATACTGTACTGTCCCTGGTTTAATCACACTTTTAACCCGTTTCACCTTTTGTATATATATTTATGTAATACACTGGCGACACACTTTATTCGAGCTCGGCTAGTCCCACGAATTCGGGTATACCCGGGTGTATTGAGGTTTGTGACTGTTTTCTGCCCGAGTGCATTGAGTTATTTTCCGGCAGGGATTGAAGCATTTTATTCCCGCTGGCTGCAATACTGCACAGTACATATATATATACTGCATTACAATTCATGAATTTATGCCATCTGGTAGACACGCGAAGCATTGCAGCCTATTAAATCCTAATCATTATCATTTAACAGATCAGCCGCCCGTCAGCCAGGCATGAACCCAGGCTGGGAAGGCAAATGCAACGGGGCTTGTCAGAGGTGAGGAGCGGCGCATTCCAGGTATCTGCCAGGTACATACCGGGTATTTGCTCGAATAAAGTGTGTCGGTGCAGTATCACCATTTTTTTATTTCTTTTGTCTGAAATTATTTTATATAAATACCCAATAAAAGCTAATTTTTAATTATTACAAGTACTGAACTCTTGTTGGTCATGTGAGTGCAGCATACATTGCTTTCCCCTTCGTTATTTCGCCTGCTGAGCATTCGGAAGAAAGTGAGGAGGGAAAGGCCTTGATCGGTCAATGAGAAGGTGTTATTTGAGTAGGCCTGGATTGGAGAAGACCAATAGGAGACCTGTGAGGCTGACTATAGAGAAACACTGGGGCTCAGTGGTCAGTTCTCTGATCAGTTTTACATCATTGGGAGAAGTGACATGTCCAGATAAACATGTGTAAATGAAACAGTTCCACCCTGACTGCAGTGCCAAAGAACAAACAAGAAAAGCTTTCCTCTCAAAATTATTTTTATATTTATCTCTCTCTATCTCTTTCTCTATTGCCTCGGTTCCAGTGTCTACTGCTGCGCTCGCTTCGGCGTGCGCTGCAGGAACAAGTTCCGCCCCTCAATGGGGCCGGTCCCAGCAGCTGCCTAAGCCCACGTGTAGCGATCGCGATGCGCTACCAGATTTTCTGCCGACAAGAATTTTGAGTTTTCTTGTGGCGACGGAGCGCTGGCCACGTCACGGCGGCGGTTCAGCCAATGAGGGTGAACCAGCTGCGTGATATCATGGCTGCGCCCCCGACATGCCCCTGTCCTCCGTCGGATCTCCTTCTCTTCCCCTGCAGCTGACCCACAGACGGCTTTCACTCGTGCATTGTGAGGATGCGGGGATTGCGGCGCTCACAGCGCGACCCCATCTCACCTCCGAATGCCCCCGCTGACGTGAGCCGGCTTCCTCACCCGACCTGCTCCCGCTGTGTGGGGGCTCACCCCTCGTTCTCGGCGGCCCGGCGCTGCCCCGCGGCCCCTCAGGGCTCTGGCGGTTCCCTCTGGTCCCGGGCGCGCACTCTCCGACCTTACAGAGCGCACGCCGGGCAAGGATAATTTATTCACTGCACTAGCAGTGAAACCACGCCCCCAAATCTCACAAAGGCTGCCACTTAACCCTAAAGCTCCCCATCTGGCTGCATATTATAGGAACCAATCCAGGACAGCTCCTCATGTTCCTCCAGGTCTGCCTCCGTTCCCTCTTGGTCAGCCGCAATATATAGTACCTGTGTTGCCTCTCTCACATCGCTCGACAGTCTCTGCTTACAGACGTCTATTCTGGCTTTCCCTTTGCTTTTCGTTATTCAGGTTGCGACCCGGCTTGGCGGACGTTGCTCTCTGGCTCTGGACCCCGGCTCCCACTTGACCTTGCAGCTTCTCCCATCCCTCGACTACAGTTTGGACCTCGACCTCCCGGATCTCTCTCTCCCTGACCTTGGCTAATGGCAACGACTTCGTCTCTTCTGTACCGGTACCGGCAAGTATTGCTACACCTATTCACACTTGGCCTGGCAACACCAAAACACCACACTCCGGATACGCTCCTTCTGCTGTGGGTGCGTGCACATATACGTCCCCACCTCAGTATAAGGGACGAGTCTGGTCTGCAGGCAGCACCGGCGTAAGATGCACGCGCCGAGGACTGGGGCCGTAGCCTAAATCTCTCCTTATGTCTATGAACGGTTGTGTTAATTGATTATAGTTGCTGTTATTGTTAATTACTTCCTAATGTATGTATGTATGTATGTCTTTATTTGTATAGCGCCATAAAATGTACATAGCGCTTCACAGTAGTAATACATGTCATATAAATAACAAATATAAATAACACATCATGGGAATAAGTGCTTCAGACATACTGTAAAAGTAACATTAAGGAAGGAGTCCCTGCTCCGAGGAGCTTAAAATCTAATTGGTAGGTAGGGAGAACGTACAGAGACAGTAGGAGGGAATACTAGTAAGTGCGTCTGCAGGAGGCCAAGCTTTGTGTCATGTGTCCATGATTATCCAGTGCTACTCATATGCTTCTTTAAGCAGATGTGTCTTAAGGTGGGTCTTAAAGGTGGATAGCGAGGGGGCTAGTCGGGTATTGAGGGGAAGAGCATTCCAGAGGTGTGGGGCAGAAAGTGAGAAAGGTTTAAGGCGGGAGAGAGCTTTAGATACAAAGGGGGTAGAAAGAAGACATCCTTGAGAAGAACGCAAGAGTCGTGATGGTGCATAGCGAGAAATTAGGGCTGAGATGTAATGAGGGGCAGAAGAATGTAAAGCTTTAAAAGTGAGCAGTAGAATTGAGTGTGAGATACGCGATTTAATCGGAAGCCAGGAGAGGGATTTCAGCAGGGGAGACGCTGAGACAGATTTAGGAAAGAGTAGAGTGATTCTGGCAGCAGTGTTTAGGATAGATTGTAGGGGAGACAGGTGAGAGGTAGGAAGGCCGGACAGCAGGAGGTTGCAGTAATCGAGACGTGAGAGAATGAGGGCCTGAGTCAGAGTTTTAGCAGTTGAGTAACAGAGGAAAGGGCGTATCTTTGTGATATTGCGGAGGAAAAAGCGACAAGTTTTAGAAACGTTTTGAATATGAGAGGAGAATGAGAGAGAGGAATCAAGTGTGACCCCTAGGCAGCGTGCTTGGGCTACTGGGTGAATGATCGTATTTCCAATAGCAATGTGGAAGGTTGTAGTAGGGCCAGGTTTGGGAGGTAGTATAAGGAGCTCTGTTTTTGCCATGTTAAGTTTCAGTCGGCGGATGGCCATCCAGGATGATATTCCAGAGAGGCATTCAGAAACTTTGGTCTGTATAGCAGGTGTAAGGTCAGGGGTTGAAAGGTAAATTTGTGTGTCGTCAGCATAGAGGTGATATTTAAACCCAAAAGATGTGATTAGGTCACCTAGAGAGAGTGTGTAGAGAGAAAAGAGAAGGGGTCCCAGGACAGAGCCCTGGGGTACCCCCACAGAGAGATCAATAGAGGAGGAGGAGGTGTTAGCAAAAGAGACACTGAAGGTACGATGGGAGAGGTAAGAGGAGATCCAGGATAAAGCTTTGTTCCGAATACCAAGAGTATGGAGAATGTGAAGGAGAAGAGGGTGGTCCACGGTGTCGAATGCTGCAGAGAGGTCGAGTAATATGAGCAGAGTGTAATGACCTCTGTCTTTGGCAGCGTGGAGGTCGTCAGTTATTTTAGTGAGGGCTGTTTCAGTAGAGTGAGCAGTGCGGAAGCCAGATTGTAGAGGGTCTAGTACAGAATAGGTGTTGAGAAAGTGTAGCAATCGAGAGAATACAAGATGTTCAAGGAGTTTGGAGGCAAAAGGCAGGAGGAAGACAGGTCGATAGTTAGAAGGACAGGTAGGGTCAAGCTTGCTGTTTTTGAGTAATGGTATAACGGTTGCATGCTTGAAGGATGAAGGAAAGGTACCAGAGTAGAGGGAAGAGTTAAAGATCTGTGTGAGCATAGGGATTATAGAAGGAGCAAGAGGTTTTAGGAGATGGGAGGGAATGGGGTCAAGTGGGCAAGTGGTAGAGGGCGAAGAGGAGATCAGCAGTGATACATCCTCCTCCGAGATAGCAGAAAAAGAGTCAAGAAAGACAGGAGGAGAGTTGGGAAGCATTGTGGGATGGGAGGAGGCAACAGATGGGATGTTCTGCCGTATGGACTCCACCTTTTTCTTAAAAAAGTCAGCAAAGTCCTGAGGTGAGATGGATGAAGAAGAGGAGGCAGCTGAGGGTGGTCTGAGTAGAGAGTCAAAGACAGAAAAGAGACGGCGTGGGTTAGACTTGTGTGTGTTGATTAGTGATGAAAAGTAGGTTTGTTTAGCCTGAAAGAGGGCAGAGTTGAAACAGGATAGCATAAATTTGTAGTGAATGAAGTCTGCGAGCGTATGAGATTTCCTCCAGAGGCGTTCAGAGGAACGAGTGGAGGAACGCAGCATGCGTGTGTGGGAGTTTAGCCAGGGTCTGGGGTTAGAAGGGCGAGGACGGCAGAGAGAAAGTGGGGCATGAAGATCAAGAGAGGAAGATAAGGCAGAGTTGTAGTTCCTGACCAGGTTGTCAGGGTCTGAAGCGGAACTGAGAGAGGAGAGGGAGGAGCGTAAAGTGGAATCAAGAGCTGGTAGGTTAATAGAGTGCAGGTTTCTGCAAAAACGAGGGCGAGATGGAGATGGAGATGGAGAGAAGCGAGAGAGAGAAAATGAGATGAGGTGATGGTCAGAGAGAGGAAAAGGGGAAATGGAGAAGTCGGAGAGAGAGAAGTTTTTAGTGAAAACCAGGTCTAAGTAGTGGCCATCCTTGTGGGTGCTGGCTGCAGTCCACTGTTGAAGGCCAAAAGAAGAGGTTAGAGAAAGAAAGCGGGAAGCCCAAGGGAGAGAGGGGTCATCAATGTGGCAATTGAAGTCCCCAAAGAGAAGAACAGGGGAGTCTGAGGAGAGAAAGAAAGAGAGCCAGGATTCAAAGTGAGAGAGAAAGGCAGAAGGGGGATGAGTAGAGGAAGGTGGGCGATAGATGACCGCCACATGGACCGGGAGAGGAGAGAAGATCTGGACTGTGTGAGCCTCGAAGGAGGGAAAAGCAAGAAAGGGGGGAATAGAAACTGTTCTGTAACGGCAGAGAGAGGAGAGCAGGAGCCCCACACCTCCACCCCTGCCATAAGGGCGTGGAGTGTGGGAGAAGGAAAGGCCACCGTAGGAGAGGGCAGCTTCCAGAGCAGAGTCAGACTGAGTGAGCCAGGTCTCAGTTATAGCAAAGAGAAGCAGGGAGTGAGAGAGAAAGAAGTCATGTATAGAGAGGAACTTGTTAGAGAGGGAGCGAGCATTCCAAAGTGCACAGGAGAAAGGGAGAGAGGAGGGAGGGTGGCAGGGGATGGGTATGAGGTTAGAGGGGTTGACACCAGAAGGAGTAGAAGTTGCATGTGGAAGGCGAGGACGAGAGCAAGTAGAAATAAGGCAGGGACCAGGATTGGGAGAGATATCCCCAGAAGCAAGGAGGAGAAGCATGGACAGAAAGAGAATGTGTGAGGATGATTTGTAGGGGTGTGTTTTAGTGCAGGCGGCATAACTGTGTGGTGACAGAGGGCGCAGGTAAGAGAGGAGTTCATGTGAACTGAGAAGTGGTGAAGTAAGGAGAGATGGCAAAATATGAATAGAGTTAGAGACATGATGAGGCTGGTGGAAGGAAGTGCATAATTTGAAAATAAGTGAGATTACAGCAAATATAAAAAGTAAAGGTGGCATCACAGCAATAGTAATGTGTTGAGATGTGCAGAGTGGGATGATAACCTTCTTTCCAGCGTAGTTCAAATGCAGGAATCAGAAGCAGTAGAGTGTGTCCACTTTTTCCACTTCTTTTTGAACTTCCTTTTTTAAACTTCCACTACTTTAAAGATTTCTACTTAAAAGCATTTCTGCTTAAGAGCAAAGGCTGCTAGCAGCAATGGCTGTTGTAAGTTTACTTATATACATTTAGAAAGTCACCTGGTTGGTACAACAAACATAATTAGCACATGTGAGGGTAGTTAAACCAAATTGTTTTTCAAAGGTGGGTCACTGATTAATTATCTCTTGACTCTTTCAGAGAATCAGAGACAAGAGTCAAGACAGCCAGTCAATGCTGCAAGACTAGTACTAGTGGTAGTGAATTAGACAATGCATTGATTCACACAGATATAAAACACTCAAAGGGTTTGTAACAGGGGACTTATCCCTGTTCAGTAATGTTCCTTTAATCTAGCAGTGTGGTAGTTAATTACTAAACACCACCTGCCTGATTAGATTGTTTACAAAAAGCATGCCTTTGAGACAGGAAGTGGCTCTCTTTGGCTCTGACTGAGAGATGACCTTTGGAGACACCACAATGTCTTGAGTTCTGCCAGCCACACAGCAGAGCTGATTGCAAGACACCCAATAAGACTTCTAAACCTGGATGCTGATATTTTTCTGTGCACGCACGGGTGCGGTTCCAGGAGAGCAGAGAAGCTTACTCTACAGCTGATAAACAGATAAGACTTTCATTATTAAGAGACTGCTTATATCTGCTTATTTTCATGCTTTGTGTTTGGGATGGGAGAAATGCTTAACTAATGGAGATGTGAACTAATTGCAAGGATTTCACTAGAAATACTCCCAAGTGAATGGAAGCTTTGTTCCCCCCTGTGTGTGGATAATGTCCTGATGAAAAGGACAAGGCACAATAAAGCCTATTATAATTTCACATTATAACGACTCCAATTGTGTACCTCTGTGAACGTCCGTCTACAGGGTTAGATCCTTACAAGATCGTTAAATGTTTATCAATACGTTAAATGGGGGTAACGTCATAAGTCATAACACATATCCACAAATGTGATTAGTATTATAATGCCCTTGCGTTAACCTGAAAAATATTTTACACTATCTTTTAACGAACATCTGGCTTACTCATATGCAAATCATACGCTAAAGAGCCTTTCACCTAATAACGCTGATCAACAAATCTCCGTTCATGTTAGTGCATGGAAATAACGCTATGATAATTAGGTCCCATCAAAACCTGCCGGGACTCACACCCAGATCATGATTGTCATAGCATTATTTCAGGGAATAGCCTATGAGGAAAAAGGGCAAGTCTTAAAGTGCTACCCAAATGACTGCACTGATTGAAGGACTTAACCCATTCATTATATATCTCATACAAAGATATATATTATGGAACATTTTAATGGCTGAAACAAATCAACATACTGTATGCATCTGATATTGTGTAATGTTCATATCATTTATTTATTCATTTAGAACTTTTTTCTAATACACTACTCACCAAGAATACTCAGTACTAGAGCCCATTGAATTTAGGGAGGACATCTATCCCAGACTTTACAACTGGGACCTACTGAAAACATATAAGGGAACAATGAGCAAGACCAATAAAGGGCGGAAAACATGAATGGGAGCAAGAAAGCTGGCTACCAGTTTATTATGGCCTGTTTGCCAGGCTTGGTTTAAAATGCAAAGTTTTTCATTCCTTTCTGAATGGAAGCAAAGCATCCTGAATCTTAAAGCCGCAGGGAACATACTCCACTGTCTTGTGATGGTCCTTGAAGAAGCTCTCCCTCCAGCTTTATTGACTTTAAACGATGGCTCAATCAGTTGAGGGGCAATGGCAGATCTAAGGGTCCGATTGGGGTGTTACTTATCAGGCAGTTCTGAAGGCAAGAAAGGGCGAGAACATGTGTAGCCTTAAAGGAAAGGGTCAAGATCTTAAAATTAACAATTTTCTTCAACAGGAGCCAGTGCAGATCTTGTAATAAGGGCGAGGTGTGACTTCTCCTTGTATTCCTGCTACAAAATGGGCAATGGCGTTTTGTACCAATGACAGTGCTTTGATATTATATTTTTGGAGACCCATCAGCAGAGAATTTTTCAAATCTAGTCTGGAGAGGACAAAGGCCTGTGCTACTATCTGTAGGTTGGTTATCGAGAGAAACGCCTTAATTTGTCTCAGCCGATGGATTTGAAAGTAGCAGATTTTAACAATAGATGCAACATGAGGCTGGTCAATAATAGCTCAAAGTCTTCTCATCTTCTTTTTCCTTGGATGGAGGAATTATTGATTTTTAGATCATTGAAGACATTACTCACAGCATCTGTTTGTGCTTTAGTGTCTATGAACAGCAGCTCGGATTAAAAGGCAATAAATTGTAGTCAATTCAATGCCATTAAATTAGAGATATCGCTAAGGTAATCATTCAAACCGAGAAAAAGATTGGCAGAAGGCGCACTGAGCAGCTAAAAATATATCTTTATTAAAAACCCCCACAAGGGGTAAACATACATGATAAAACCAAAGCATAGGCAATAGTTACAGCGCTAAATAATAATAGTATATACATATAAATAAATAAACTTACATTTGCCCAAAAAGCAAGGGATAATGTCAGAGGGCTCTGGTTACACAGCTGGGTTCAGTAGATGTAAATGGTTGAGACCATCACTGCTCACTCACGCTGCAGACAACCTCACTTCCCCAAACAGATCCCTCTCTGTAGTTTGATGTCCACGAAGCAGCCTCACGTGACCTCTACGCATTTTGCACGTAGTGCTTCGTCAGGAGTTTACGTGATGGGACTGCCCGTGGAGTTAAATACCATACTGCAGCTATCTACAAGCACCAGGTGCTTAGCTCATTGAGCTTTTGCTGGACTGGAAGGGAACTTTGGTGCTGCGGAACGAAAGGAGCTTGAGCTGTTCTAGCCAGGGGGCTTTTGAAGTGGACGCACATCACGCCAGAGATACCCGGCGGTACAGTGAGAGATATACACGCTGCAGCCATGTGTCTGCTGTTCCTGACCAACAGAATGACCATTGGTGTTCTTGTTTGATGCGCATTTCCTATCTCATTGCTGAGAGTTTTTTTATTTTAGCTCGTGATTAATAAACCTGTACTATTTTACACTATGGAGCCTGCGCTGTCCCCTTGTTTTATATATATATATATATATATATATATATATATATATATATAAGGAAAAAAAGAGGAGAGAGCGCACACCCATAGCGTAAAATTGTAAATTTAATGAGGGGAAGGGGGGGAGGGGGGGTAAAAAATGCACTTACAAAAGTACAATAAAATCAAGCATATGTGATAATAATCACCACCATCCGGTTCAAACTGCAAGCTCTTTGGGACAGTCCCAGGCTCCGTTGGTGAAGGATCAGCGTCCCCGCAGGTTTCCAGGGCTGATGTGCTGTTAAAAGTCCAAGAAATCAGTTCTGTGTGATGAAATCTCTTTAGCACCTGCGCTTGGATAGGTCCGCTCCAGCGCTTCGTGTTGACTTCAATGCCAGTGCGTCTGACGTAATGACGCTCCCTGACGCGTTTCGTCAGTCACGGCCAACTTTTTCAAAGGGATAACTTGAGAGGGGGAGGTCCGGTATGTATATATATATCTGAACCCCGTTATAACGTGGTCCTCCGGGTTCACCCGATATGACCGTGTTATAACCGGGATTGCGATTTTTTTTTAAAAATGCCCGCCGCAATCAGTGACTCTGCGTCCGCTGGAGGCTGAGAGCTGGGATAACTCTTCCAGCTCTCCCTGAGCCTGGCGTCACCACGGCAGCCGCCCACCCCCCAAAGAAGCACTTACCCATGCAGTGTAGGAGACTGTGTGCTGTGCGAGTCTGCGAGAGGGGGGGAGCGGGGAGGATCTCATTCAGCCTGTGCTGGAATGTCATGTGTCTGTGTGTCCCGGCCAAGGAGAAGGGAACCAGCTCCCTTCTCAGCTCCCCCCCCTCCCCCCAGCGTAGGTACAGGGAGGGAGGGGGGAAAGGTGTGTGTGTATGTGGTGGTGTGCAGGAAGGAGGGATGGGATGTGCAGGGGGTGAAGTGCTGGCAGGGGGGATGTGATGGGCAGGGCGTGGGATGGGATGTGCAGGGGGTGATGTGCAGGCTACGGGAGGGTGATGTGCAGGCAGGGGGATGTGATGTGATGGGCAGGGGGTATGTGATGGGCAGGGGGGGTGATGTTCAAGCAGGGGGATGTGATGTGCAGGCTGGGGAGTGATATGAAGGCTGGGGGGTGATGTGCAGGTGGGGGATGTGATGAGCAGGGGGTGGGATGTGATATGCATGGGGGGTGATGTGCAGGCTAGGGAAGGGTGATGTGAAGGCAGGGGGATGTGATGTGATGGGCAGGGGGTATGTGATGTGATGGGCAGGGGGGGTGATGTTCAGGCTGGGGAGTGATATGAAGGCTGGGGGGTGATGTGCAGGTGGGGGATGTGATGAGCAGGGGGTGGGATGTGATATGCATGGGGGGTGATGTGCAGGCTGGGGAAGGGTGATGTGAAGGCAGGGGGATGTGATGTGATGGGCAGGGGGTATGTGATGTGATGGGCAGGGGGGGTGATGTTCAGGCTGGGGAGTGATATGAAGGCTGGGGGGTGATGTGCAGGTGGGGGATGTGATGAGCAGGGGGTGGGATGTGATATGCATGGGGGGTGATGTGCAGGCTGGGGAAGGGTGATGTGAAGGCAGGGGGATGTGATGTGATGGGCAGGGGGGTGGGATGTGATGGACAAGGGGGGGGGTGTGCAGGCAGGGGGAAGTGATGTGCAGGCTGGGGTGGTCATGTGCAGGCTGGGGGTGATGTGCAGGCTGGGTGGGTAATATGCAGGAGGGGGGGATGGGATGTGATGTGCAGGCTGGGGGTGATGTGCAGGCTGGGGGGATATGTGCAGGCTGGGGGGGGAGATGTGCAGGCTGGGGGGGCGTGATGTGCAGGCTGGGGGGTGATGTGCAGGCAGGGGGATGTGATGTGACGGGCGCCACACTCACACCATGTTATAAGCGGATCCACGTTTTAGCGGATCGCGCTATAATAGGGTTGAGCTGTATATATATATGCTGTATAAATATATATGCTGTAGAAATATAAGATCCCCGAGACTCCACAAGTCAGCAGGATTGTTTTTGAAGATTCCTCTCTGAGGGTATTTTTTCACTATGGTCACTAAGAAAGGACTGGAACCAGTCCAGCACTTTATCTCTCCACCTAACATGCAATTTAAGTCTAGTCAGGAAACGAGTGTGGTTGACTGTGTCGAAAGCTGCATTCATGTTGAGAACAATCAGAGCTGTGGCATCCCCTTTGTCTACTGTGTTGAGCAAGAAGTTAGTGACACCTATCAGGGTTGTCTCAGTGCTGTAATTTTTTCCAAATCCAGATTGGTGGGAGTCCAACATATTAGATCGAGTTTGGTAGTTCACTAGCTGTTTTAGGTCTAGATTTTCAATAATTTTACCTAAAAATTGAATATTAGAAACCAGACGGTACTTATCTACGTTCAGTGGATTGAGGGAGATTCTCTTTAATAGAGGTGAGATAAATGCTTCATTTAGTGAGGTGGGTAAAAAGCATGAAGACAAGGAGAGGTTAGTAATTTTGAGAATTAATGAGGCAACTATCACCACTTCCTTTATCAACCGGGCAGGACAAGGGTCCACTGCATAGCAAGGTACGTTGGTTCCTCTGATTGTAATAAGGAGCTCGTCTATAGTGATAGATTGAGGGTAGAGGAGAACTGGCGCTGTTTGTCTGTACTATATCCATCACATGGATCCAGCGCTGGAGTGCATCTGTCACTAACTACTATAGTGATAGATTGGTAGGTGCTCCACCTTGTTTTAGTCGGTTCAACTGAGGAAATGTCAGACTTGTGTATTGACAATTGTGTGGCTGAAATTTGATCCCGAATTTGAGACTTTGGAGGAGAAAGCCTGTTGAAAACTATGTGGTGGAATTTCTACAGGATTTGAGGTTTTGTTTTAACAAGCCAGCTCAAGCAAAGAGTCGATGACTTTGAATTGTTCCCATGACTTATTACTGGAAATTTTAATCTGTGAGCCCAAATAATGTTTTTTTTTGGCCTCTATAACAGCTTTAAAATATTTTTTCCTTCCAAGTCTAAAATCCATAACGTTAGAGGGGCATTGATCCCATTGCTTTTCTGCCAAAAGCAGGGTATATCTCTGGGTTCTGAAGTCTTGAGAAAACCAAGGATTGCCGTTGCGTTATTTGTGGGATAGCAATTTTTTTTTAGCAATACTATCAAGAGCAGCAGTAGCTGCGATATTGAGTGCTGACGTGAGAGAGGAAGTATTGGTGACAGAAGTGCAAGACTTTCTAAACTGTTTTGCAAAGACACCAGGGTCAATATCCTGTTTTACTCTCCCTAACAATGTTGTGGGTGATGGAGGTTTAGGTTTGCAGGTATTATCCAGCAAGGCTAGGACAAATGCAATGAGGGCAAGACCCAACCAATCCAGACTATTAACTTCCTTCAGAGTAGAGGATATACCAGAGCTAAAAACTTGGTCCAGATTGTGACAATTGTGATGGACCCAGGAGTAGTGAATCAAAATGTCTATGCTTAAGTGCTTCTAGAATGGTTTTGACCAGAGGAGAGTCCGTTTTCTCTAACCAGAGATTGAAATCTCCTGCACTAAGGATGTTGGAATTGTCTAAGGAAATCATTGTGTATAAATGCAGGAATTCTTGAATCAATTTCTCATTATTCCCTGAAGGGTCGTACACCACCACAATGCTGACTGAAGTTTTAGTGTTGATAATCAATTTTGTGCAGAGGAATTAACAGCTAGTAGCTTGAAAGGATGCACCTTTGGGCCAGAAATGGCAATTGAAGTGAGATTTGATGATAAGAGCAACTCCTTCTATTTTGTTAGTAGCTCTGGGGGTTTGGAGGACTACGTTTTCTTGAGGAATGGCCTCTGAGCATACACAAGGTTCTTTCCTTTAGCCAACTTTCCATTAAAAAAAAACAGAAATCTGGTTTATCCTCAGGATTTAGCAAATTTCAATTTTATGTTTGTGTACTGAACAGGGATTCAGTAAAGCACAGGTGACTTCACCAGGGGTGCTCAACACGATAGGAGGACAAGGAGCAGGAATAGTATCAAGAGAAAATTATGGCATGTAACCTAAACTGGGTGTGTTCGATAATGAGGTTGGGTTACCCTTCCTACCCAATAATGTATTTATATTATCGTCAACTGGTAGACTGACAGGTAAGATCTCCACTCTCTTTTTTCCTGCACAGAAAGTGGGTATTGTAGCGAAGGTAGGAGGCAGAGATGCTGCTTTAGACCTATTCATTCTCTGGAGAGGTATAGGGTTGCTTTGAAGAGGTAAGTTCATCTTAGGTGTGTTAGATGACATTGTAGGTACCAAGACCCTTACCAAGTTCTTAATTATGGAGTCTCCACAAAGAGCATAATCCCCAATACCAGTATTGGTGGATTGTATTGGGACAGTCCTGGCTGAGGTCAGCTATTTAAGAGTGAATTAAGCTGTAATTGCACGTCAGGGTATTCTGTTTCCGTCGAATAAGTGGAGGTCAATTAATTTGATCTGAAGTATGTACAAAATACTACTGTATTAGCTTTAATTTAAATTGAGGTTTGCATTTGTTTCAGTCATTACTGAGGCAGCATTGCATGGTGTGGGAGAATATGGAACCGATGGCCTAGGTGATTCAATTACAAAAGGATTTGTGAGCTGACTACTGTACTGTACATTGAAATTAGGAATCATGTAAAATCAGCTGAGTGCCTAGAGTTGTTTAACGAGATTGTAGTGTCTAAACTAATGAGATTGTAGTGTGAAACTGCTTCTAAACACATCGTTTGAAGAGGACAATTCTCTTCTAGTGTAAGAGGTTAGGACTTGATGTGGCAGTGGACCGACCAGTGGCAAACTGGTTGGATTTGCAGTGAAGGGTTGAGAGAGAATAACCTATACTTTTCAATGACTGTAAAAAAAAAATGGGTGAGGTCTCCATACTGAGGACTGGAGGTTAAAAGTTCCAGCAAAGCGAGGAGCATGTCTGTCACACCTGTATGCCCGCAGACCAAGCTAGACCCCAGTACTGAGGTGGGAACCCACAGCAGTGGGAGCAAGCCCGGAGTGTGGTATAGCGTTGCTGGGCCTGTTGGAAGAGTGTTAGTAATACTTGCAACGCTTGGGGGTGTCCGTGAGAGTAGTCGTGTCCGTTAGCCAATGTTCAAGGGATCCAGAGAGTAGAGTCGTCAGAGAGCAAGCAAGGTCCTAGGAAGCCAGAGGTCAGCGAAGTCGTTTGCATAGCAGGGTTCAAGGGGTTACCAGAGAGCAGAGTAGTCCAGGGAGAGCAGGGGTCAAAGCCAGGGAAATCCAAAGTAACACAGGAGCAGGTATTCACAGGAGCACAGAGGGAGCACAGCATAGGACAGGTACACACAGGGAAACAGGAACTATGCAGAGCGAGGAAGAGGTGGACAGACAGGGATTATAAAGGGAGGTGCACCAATGGCAGAGAGGGGAGGAGCAGAGAGAGAAGTGGGAGAAGCAAGAGATAGGTCAGGGAGAGAAGAGGAGGGGACAGAAGGGGCAGTCAGGGGAATGGCCTGAACATCTTGGGAGGCGGAGACAGGGAAATCCTGATAAGAAGAGTCTGTGCGCACGGCCCCTGTAAGCTGGGGATGCGCACGCACAGGCTGTAACACAGGCGCAGCCCGCACGGAGCAGGGAAAGGCAGCAGGAGGGGGACGGAGCCAAGCGGAGGGGAACGCGGGCGAGGCCTGTGCCCGTGCGATGGCCAGCAAGGGTAGAGAGGAGCATGCACACGCGTCCCCCGTGGAACGCCGCGCCGCAGGTACCATGCGCGGAGGAGGCAACGGGACGGATGGCACGACAGGGGAAGGTAAAGGAGCTACCGCGGGGGAGAGGGAGCGGGGAGGATTACAGCAGGGGCTGCGGAAACGCATGGGTACGCGAGACCTGCGGGGAACGCGCTGCGGCAAGGGGAGAGAGGTAGACGGTGAAGGAGAGGAGTGGGAAGGGGCAGAAATGATAACGGGAGATGGGAGAGAGAGAGAGGAAGAGGAAGGAATCTCCTGAGTCGTCACAATGTCCTAGCAAAGGCCTAGTACGGATGAGCACTTCGGATGAGCGGCCACGCAAGCCATTTATTGTATTGGGAGCAGGCAAGAGATCACCTTGAACCTCTCTAATAATAAGTCTGAGATGAGAGATCACAAAAGTGATGCTGGGAGCAAGGAGGAATTTTAAGGGTGTTGCAAACTTATTTGTGTGATGGGTTTCAGCGTGTAGATCAGCCTGTCACTCTGCAGATCTTACCGCTCACTTATGCTTGCAGAGGAAATCAGTAGCCTCCCAAGCTCCACTGCTGATCGAAAGCGCCCTCCATGTCTTTCTCCTGTGGCTCAGTAGCTTCGGCAAACGGTTGTCTGCTTGATAGTCCTGAAAATAAATGACATATTATAAAAAAATTTACAGTTATAAAGAAAGAACTCCTTGAGAAAGGGCTGTATAGCCTGAAACGCGTGGGAGAATTTTCCTGTTCTGTCCTTAGTGTGTTTTTTGTTTTTTAATATGTAACACAATAAAAGTTTTTTCTTTTTGTATCCACCCGGTGAGTTGATCGGTGCTTTATACTGGATTTGTATGTTCAACCAATCTTTTTCCTGCTCATAAACAATGTGGGTACATATAAAAGCATTTGGATAGATATGGTTTACATAAATACCCATTTTTTAATATGCCTCTTTATTTACTGTAGAGAACATTTTAGGAGGACAAAACAGAGGCTTTGATCAACAAACTGTTGCTAGATACCTTTAAGAAGATGATTAATCAGGTTTTAAATGGACTCTTTGAGATACTGAGACTATTTAACTGTTGATTAAACTAATATTATTGTAATTAGTGAGCAGTTACATGGTCCTCAAATAGGCAAAGAATAACATTATACTGATTGCTACCTTACTGCAATGTGCAAGGCATGGCTAATAGTGTTTTCTAATCTTATGAGGGTAGACATCTAAGCATGTCACATACATTATTGAGCCAACTACTCAAGGCCTGTACTGTATGTGTGAGTGGACTGCAAATAATCCAGCACTCTTTGTTCTGATCTTCAGGGTTGTGTATAAAGTGACATGTATAGATGAAATGTGTATAATTTATGTACTGTATTTTCACTTACCAGGTCTCTCCAGATCAGTGTCCGCTAGTCCACGCAGTAACACTGCCTGGGAGATGGCAATAACCTTGCTGAAGCATAAGGGGGGAGCCGAACACACCAATGAAAAGATGCAGTCAAATTAGTGCAAAAAAAGTCATTTTAATGACTGTGTTCAGTCATTAAAATGACTTTTTGCACTAATTTGACTGCATCTTTTCATTGGTGTGCTCGGCTCCCCCCTTATTACATTGTTACCCTGACTAGGTCTTTTTTTTTGCCTGCAGCACCCACATTTTTCTTTGTGTCTTTCTCTTTTGTTCTCATTGACTTGGGGCATCCCAAGTTGCATAGACCCTGATTTCAATTGTGTTTAAATAACCTTGTTGATGCACTGCTCTATAACAGTGCAATTATGGGGAGCACGTGATCCCCCTCCTGTCTTCCTAGCTTGGGCCACATGGTCAGATATCTTGCACCTAGTCTTGTGCTTGCTGTCTGCCCAGCACTTCTTCAGCATTTCCATGCTGCAGAATGTATTCCCCAGGGCATGAGGATTCTTTGTCAATTCCTCTGCTTCTTGGTGGTTCTGGAGCATGAGCACAAAGCCCTTAATAATTTTTAGTGGTTAGCCACTTGATCATAATCTCGCGCCCCCCCCTCCCTCCCCCACACACACACTTTGCACACCCCTGCACTAAAATAAAGAATTCTTGCTGAAGAAATTTAATGTCTTGTGTACATTTCTGTCTATTTTTTTCAATGTTATTTCTCCTTTTTTTATATACATTCTTTTCATAATACATATTAAAAACAATGATGAAAGGATGAATGAAAAAAAATACCTACACAAGATTTTAATAACACTGTAACAGATATTTTTAAACTTATTCAGATCCTGACATTACTGATCATTAATGTTTTATTTCTTTCAATTGACCATGTTAATGTTGAAAAACAATTTCTGCTTCTTTAATTGTTTTTGTAAAACCTGGCGTAAACCTTCATTTTCATTTCTTCAGCCCATTTTTCTGAAGGAAACTCATTTTTTCCAACATATTGGACTGTAATGGAACTATATTTACATCTTGCGAGAGTATCTGTGGCATATAGACCTAGATCTAATGTAAACATATTCCTATTGGATTTTCTTCAAGACAATACAATCCTTTTAATAAAGCCTTGCAATGTGTACAGATAAGTAAACAGTGAGTGCTTTCTTTCCTATCTGTCATTACCTGTACGCCTACCGTTTTTCTGTACAGGAGTAAAAAGATCATGAAATGTTTTTACTGTCTCATTATGCCCTGAACATGACGTGTGATTATGAAAACATGAATGATACATAGTCTTAAATTGGTGAGATAAAGAAATGATTTTAGAATTAACACGTGTAACGGTTCGACCCCTACCCAATCTCATGTGGGCCCTTATGGTCTGAATCTGCCCCCAGTTACATCTCAGTGTGGTGTGATGCACCTGCTGGCTCACAGGACTCCTGAGTCTCCCGCTGGTTGGTAGTGGGGATTTCACAATGACAGGCGTATGAGGTAGTGCTGAGTTCTACTCACAGTTGGTACAGTGCCTCCATCCCTTCCAGTTCCCCACGATAGCAGGGAGGAGTTTCTGGAAGAGAACTCCTGGGTGCATCTTCTTCCTGATTAACTCCAGTCACAGGCAAGAAGGGTCTTTGAATCTAGGGCATCTTTATTTGCATCTTGCATGGCAGACTGCCCATCATAGCTGCCGATACTTAGCCGCACATCATATAGCTGCACATCATTAGGAAGTTCCCTCCTGGCTCTGTAATAGAGCCAGGGATATTTCTGCCACCTCTCCCCTAAGGGAGACTACCAGCTGTGCCAGAGCCCTGGACACAGTGTGGGGTCAGCTTGTCACTCTGCCACTTGAGCTGCACAGACTCACAGCTCTTGCACCAGACACTTGCACTGCCTGGATCTGATCTGACACACTTGAACGACTAACTTTAGGAAGTGATGCGTAATTTATAGTTTCCAGAAGACCCACCCCTGTGTCACTAATAGTGGACATAGAGCATGCTGTCACTTCCTTTGCTACACCTTACACATCACAGGGGTTGAGGGCAAACCTCCATGATGACTTTTGGCAAACCTGCTCTCTTAACAGGGATTACTGCACAGAATGAGAGAGGTATGTAAACCCAAAATTACACAGGGCTACACATGTAAACAAGCAGAAAGATCTACTTGTTCCAGCCTTGCTGTAATTGTGTCAAAACAGTCAGAATATTGGAGATTATAATATAATAATTGGGTATTGCTAATGGATGCTCCTTGTACTGTCACAGAGTAGGAAGTAAGACTCTTTATTTTCCTACTATGGGTATTAAAGAAGTACTTGTACATACATCATTTTTACATCCCAACCACTTTTTACCCATAAATCTGGATGATTTAGAACAAATATGAATTTGTCTGGCAAACTTTGTTGAATTCCTAGTGGTGTATGTACAGTCGCGGCCGCCTTTACTCGTATGCGGCTTCTCCCCGGTTTTTTTTTTTAAACGCTGCGGCGCGCATTTTTTTTTTAGTTTTCCCGCACCGCTGGCGCTTTTAATGATAAGTGCCATTAGCGCTTATCTGTTGAAGCGGCCGCCGCGCGGGAAACCGCGTTCGAATAAAAAAAAAAAGCCCCGCATTTATCCCGACAAGCTTTAGAATAAATGTATGTATGTATGTATTGTGATGCCCACACCACGTTGCAGTCTCTTTTGTCCCAAGTTAAGGCCGGAAACACTGTATTTTCTAAGCATGGGTTTATTTACAGGGATTAAATCAAACAATGTGTGTGTGTGTGTGTGTGTGTGTGTGTGTGTGTGTGTGTGTGTGTGTGTGTGTGTGTGTGTGTGTGTGTGTGTGTGTGTGTGTGTGTGTGTGTGTGTGTGTGTGTGTGTGTGTATATTGCATTTGGCGCAAAAACAAGATTATACCCAATTATGGGAATTTATGGGGTAAGACTCTCAGTATCTATGTCCCTAATCTATAAGCAGTCTAGGTGTTTGTATAATAAGTATATTATAAACTATAAGTGAATTGAATGTACTTTTGGTATGCCGCTATGATGCGGATAGCACCACGATAAATATTAGAGAGATAAATTATACTCAATAAAAAATGAAACATAGAAAAAAAAAATGGATAAAAAACAGAAAAAATATGTAAGTCCCAGTTCATATAAAGATAGTCTCTAATGGGTTGCTTGTCAGAGCTTCGTGGTATAATAACCCAACGTTCGAATATTAGGTAATCGTGATGATATGCAACTGGAAGAAAAAGCTGTGTGTGCTGTGCACGCGCATAGTAAGTGAAACTTCTTTGACTTTTGTCACAGAAATTGACTTATAACGCGCGTGCTCGGCACACGTGTGTCAGTCAGTGTATGTGTCAGTCAGTGAGTATGTATGTGTGTTTGTTTGTGTGTGTGTCAGTCAGTGTGTGCATGTGTGTCAGTCAGTGTGTGCATGTGTGTCAGTCAGTGTGTGCATGTGTGTCAGTCAGTGTGTGAGTGTGAGTCAGTCAGTGTGTGAGTGTGAGTCAGTCAGTGTGTGAGTGTGAGTCAGTCAGTGTGTGAGTGTGAGTCAGTCAGTGTGTGAGTGTGAGTCAGTCAGTGTGTGAGTGTGAGTCAGTCAGTGTGTGAGTGTGTCAGTCAGTGTGAGTGTGAGTCAGTCAGTGTGAGTGTGTCAGTCAGTGTGAGTGTGAGAGTCAGTGTATGTCTCTCTCTCTCTGTGTTGTGCCCCCCTCTCCTCCCCCCTCTCCTCCCCCCTCCCACTACCCCCGGCAGAGCTGCGGACACGGCTGTGTGTCCTGCTGCAGCCAGCCAGCCCCCCCGTGACACAGTGGTCCCGTTACCCCCCTCCTCCCGTTACCCCCCTCCTCCCGTTACCGAAGCAGGAGCGACAGGGCAGGGGGTGGAGCCTCGGCCTCAGATAGCTACCTCACCACAGAGCAGCGTACTCCACGGCGGGCAGCACCGCAGAGCCCATGCCGGCTGATGGGGAGGAAGGGACCCCTTAACTGACTGACAGCCCTCAACAAATCGTCAGCGGTGGGACGCGACAGCCAATCACGGGTTGCCTCGCAGCAGCGCCCTCTGCAAATCACACCCCCACGAAACCTGCCATCCACAACATGGCTATGGACAGAGCCCCTGCGCATGCGTTGAGGGGGACGGCTACCGGTGTGGAGGAGCGTTAAAGTAAATGTTGAGCAGGGAAGGGGGGGGCGGCGCCGGCGGCTAGCGCCACCGCATGTCAGTGTGCGGGGAGCGGCGGCAGTTACATGTTAGCGGGCAGAGGGCGGGGAACGGTGTGGGGGGAATGGTTGGAATGGTGGCCATTAGGAGCGGCGCCGGTGGCTATCGCCGCCGCTGCCGCATATGTCATCGGCCGTGTGGGGGGAGCAGCGCCTGTTAGGAGTGGCGCCGGCGGCTATCGCCGCCGCCGCCGCATGTGATTTGCCAGAACACAGCCCGGCCTCATCTGCCAGCACTGTGACGTCAGCACTTTGACGTCACATCCGTTTCATTTCTGTCTCCACAATCCATTTTTGTCCCATTAGGAATGAGGTGCCACTAAAGAAGTTTCACTTCAATAAATAAACCATCAATTTGCACTGTTCTTACTTGAGATACTTTGGGGACCTTCACGCTGCTTGGACTCTGCACTCCATCCACTCAGCAGAGATACAGTTCTGCTTCAGCGCCTCAGTTAGGTTACCACATCGTCCCCTATCTCACTGCTTCTCTCGATCTGGTGGTGGTGTGGGGACCTTCACGCTGGTCGGATTCTGCACTCGGTCCGCTTAGATGCGCCTCGGATCTCCTGCCAAGTCGTTCCCTCTTTCCACCCGCCTGTATTTTCGTGTCTTCTCACTTCTACCGTCACTGCAGACGGACAAGCTCACAGACCGTAGCTCTCGTGGGAAATCACCCGCCTGTCTCGCTATGTAGGCTGCGCCGGCACCACTTTCCTCCTCTCTTACTCACTCACTGGGAGGAAAGCAGTGCCTCACCTGCTGCTGGTCCTTACCCCAATGCTAACTGCGGCCTCTCAATGCGGTGCTGCTCCATATTACCTCTCTCCCCATGGTGTAGGGGGGGGAGGGAGCCCGCAGTGATGTTGGCATCTCCGTTCCTTCTGGGGTTGCAATTTTTAAATGTTTTATTTTTTTGCAGAACCCTTAATTTTACCTCACGGAACACCAGGGTTTTTTTTGTTTTTTTTAAACCCCCACTGCCCCAATACATTTTTAAAAGACCCCTGTTGCCCCAATACATTTTTAAAAGACCCCCACTGCCCCAATACATTTTTAAAAGACCCCCACTGCCCCAATACATTTTTAAAAGACCCCTGCTGCCCCAATACAGTTTTAAAAGACCACCGCTGCCCCAATACAGTTTTAAAAGACCCCCACTGCCCCAATACATATATATCCCTCAGCACCCCTCAGCCTGCCTCGGGTGGGAGGAGAGGCTGGTATCCAGCCCTGCATTTGCCAGCGGAGGATGTGGCGGTGATGGCGGTGATGGTGATGCCAGAGGAGGATTCGGCGGTGGCGGTGGTGCCGGTGGAGGAAGCGGCTGTGGCGGCGGTGCCGGCGGAGGAAGCGACAGTGGCGTTGGTGCTGGCGGCGGGGGGGGTGGGGGAAGCAGCGGTTGTGCTGGTGACGGGGGGGTGAGGGAAGCATCAGCGGTGCTGGCGGCGAGGGGTGAGGGAAACAGAGGTGTTATATCCAAGCCTGAGAGCAGGCTGAAGTCATTAACCTGTTCTCAACTAGCTCATTAGAGGCCTTTAAAAGCCTACCTCTCCTTTCAGTCTATGGGCTGTGTGAATAGCAGCACACACACATAATGGGGCTCTGAGGAGGAAATGCTATAACAAGGTCTGTTTATGTGTGTATGTGTGTGTGTTTGTGTGTGTTATGGACTATACTCTCTGTGAGACCGCTGGACATTTCACAACCCCTATACCTACAAAACTATTTAGTCTATGGAGGGCACATCCCTGGCCAGGACTAAAGACTAAGCCTTTCGAGAAAAGGACACTACCCTCTTCGGGATTTTTTTTTGTTTGTTTATGCTGAAATTAAGTTCTTTATGTTCCATGTGTTATGATTGAATTAAAGCCTATACTCGGACCACCCACGTGTCTTCGCAGTCTTACTACAACATATAAGCGGCCCCTGCATTCAAAGGGCCAAACAAAAAAATAAAATTGAACAATTTTTCAGGGATTTTCTGCATGAGCAGGGCAATCAAAACGGACTATTACTGCAGAACTTGCAACAGGAAGCCCAGCAACAAACACAGCAGCTGGAAGCATAGGATGAAAGGCTGGCCAAACTGCTATCCCAAACTGCAAGACCAGAACTTCCGGACAGCCCCCCCAGTTCTCTTGAGAAAAATGAAGCCGGCAGATGACCCAGAGGTTTTCCTTTTAACCTTTGAATGGGTCGCCGCTACAAAAGACTTGGCAGTGGATCGCTGGGCAACCATGATGGCCCCGCTCCTCATAGGGGAAGCCCAGGTTATGTATCAGGGCCTTCAAGAAGACCAGGCTATGGACTATAAGCTGGTTAAAGCAGCCATTCTGGATCAGTTAGGCCTGAATCCATAGGCCTACCAGCAGCAACTCCGAACCTTGAAATACACCTCCAAAGTGAGACCCCCACTTGCTGGATTTGTGTACTCAGTGGATACAGCCCAAACAGTACACCAAGGAGGGATTCTCAAAAAAGTCAGGCTGGAGAAGTTCCTAGAGGTGATAAACCCTCCTGCATGCTCCTGGCTAAAGCACCATCCTGACAAAACCCTTGCTCTGGCTGTTCAGCGTGTGTAAAATGTTCTTGTGGCTGAGGACATTAGAATGACATGAACCTGATGGTACAGCTACCACCAACCCAGGCTGATGCCCAATGGAGGAGTCTGGACCAGCATGAACACTACAACCAACCAGCTCGGGACTACCAAGCCCCACGAAGGGACAAACTATTCCAACAATGGAGAGGTCCTAATGCTGGTACCAGTCGAGACGCTCGTCTACTTCCCGAGGTCAGCTCATCGCCAAAAGAGAGGAACTTCAGAAGACACCTGTAGGAGATATGTGCAGAGGTTTTAAAATAGGAGATGTATTTTTAGGGGAAATCAAAATAAGCTTCTATGAGCCAACGGTTTTAAACAACAGAAAAACACAGTTTATGTTTCAGCAAGAAGTAGAAGCAAAATAAACATACCATACAATCTTAGTAATGTTGTGAGAGTTGGGAGTCTAGGCCCCTTAACAACATTACAAACGTTCAGTATGGAGGCCGGTATACTCTTCTCTGGTTAGGAGGGGGTGAGGAGAGTTGAAAAGTCCTCCTGCAGGCTTATATCCTCAGTGGTCCAGGGTCCAGTGCTTTCCTGGGTCATAGAGACTTGTCCCTGTGTGATCTCTCCAGTGGTCCAGGGTGTCTCCTAGGATCAGAGATATACACTGGCGACACACTTTATTCGAGCTCGGCTAGTCCCACGAATTCGGGTATACCCGGGTGTATTGAGGTTTGTGACTGTTTTCTGCCCGAGTGCATTGAGGTATTTTCAGGCAGGGATTGAAGCATTTTATTCCCGCTGGCTGCAATACTGCACAGTATATATATATATACTGCATTACAATTCATGAATTTATGCCATCTGGTAGACACGCGAAGCATTGCAGCCTATTAAATCCTAATCATTATCATTTAACAGATCAGCCACCCGTCAGCCAGGCATGAACCCAGGCTGGGAAGGCAAACGCAACGGGGCTTGTCAGAGGTGAGGAGCGGCGCATTCCAGGTATCTGCCAGGTACATACTGGGTATTTGCTCGAATAAAGTGTGTCGGTGCAGTACCTGCAGTCACTACAGCAGGGTTTTTAAAGTCTATTAATGAGCCAGCTGGAGCGTGATTAATTGTTTCAGACTGCAGATTAACCAGCTCCCTGCTGGACTCAGTAGCTAATGATAGGATTTTCCATCAAAGCCTTTAGACATGAAAGAGACCCTGTCACAACGTCTCACACAAGACGTTTCACACCATCTCGGTCCTGGTCTGCAGTTTCCCAACTAGTGGAGGGGCATCCACGTCAACTCACTGTCAAAGAGCTGTCCCAGTGTTACTCCTGTGGGAAGTATGGACACCATCCTATGGAGGTCCCAAAGATGAATTGCTCCTTCGGCAGGAACATCCGCTCCCTGAGAAAACTGCACGCCCTGGATAATTCAAGTCCTGGTTGGGGGTAAATCTGTCCAGGCCCTTGTGGATTCAGGCTCTGGGAAAACCTTGTCTTTCGTTATCTTCTACCACCTAAAATTCTTTCTTATGACTCCTCATGGAGCATAGAAGGTATAATGCCGATACAAAATGGTAGCCGACTGCCAAAATTCTGCTACAGGTAAAGAGTAGGGTAGGGTGGCCAGGCTACAAGTAGAAATCACTCCTTGGATCCCTGCCCCAGTCTTGCTTGGCCAAGACTGCCCCTATTTTCCCTGTCTCCTGGCTCTGTCCCAGGAGAAGCTTCCTGCTCCTGTGAAGGAGAATTCTTCCCCTTTTCTACCCACATTTTTGAAATCTCAGAAAAGACACTGTGACAGGCAGGCCTGGTCGGAGAAATTTGCGACGGCAGGTACTAACATACTGTACATAAGTCACAAGTATGACTGGGAATGGCCAAGAGGAGACACAACCTGGAGCTTAAGCAGAGCTGTCTCTTCCTGATTTCCACTAGAGGCAGAGGGAAGACCTGGTCCTTGCTAGACAATATGAGAAGGTAGTTAAAGTTGATGACAATGTATTGAATGCACAAGAAATAATGATGTTCCCTCATTTTGAATTATTGAATGATATTCCGTATAGGGTGAACAAGCATACACAAACAGGGGAGGTCACTAGACAAATGTTGTTCAATAAGGTGTTTGTTACAGCGGTGTTCTCCCTAGCCCGTGGGGTGGTCACTACGGTACAGACGCGGTTTTTCTAGCAAAGGGGCATGGTGATATTACCAAATTATATGAGACATGTCCTGAATTCCAGCTGACCAGCCAGAAGGCAAAAAGCCCCTTGGTTCATCTACTCTTGGTCTCGGTCTTCTTTTAAATGATTGGGGTAGACCTGGTAAACCCTCTGTGAAGGAACACAGCTTTATCTTGCTGATAGTCGACTATGCGTCAAGATATTATGAGGTATTCCCTCTGAGGACAGTAACTGCTAAGCAGGTAGACAACAAGTTGTTGGAGTTCTCATAGGTCAGACTTCCCCAGATAATATTAACAGAACAAAGGAATACATTTATGGCTAAGCTGATGCAGGATGTCTTAAAATTGCTAAAGGTCATGTCAGTTCGGACTTCAGTCTTTCATCCACAGACTGATGGATTGGTATAAAGGTTTAACCGAACTCTAATGTGTACATTAAGGAAATTTGTAGACTCTGAAAAGAGAGCTTTGGATGAACTTCTCCCCTTTCTGCTTTTTGCTGTGCAGGAAGTTCCCCAAGTCGCCACAGGGTTCTCCTAATTTAAGCTCATATACATAGCCACCAACCCGGGTATCCTTAACCTCCTAAACAACTCCTATGAGGAACAGCAGTCTCTTTCCAAGAATATCCTTCAATATGTGTTACACCTTTAGGAACTGCCTAGACATGGTCGGCCATTTTGCAAGGGAGAATCATAGACATGCTAAAAACAATCAAGAGAGACATTATAACCAAAATGCTCGCATGAGTGTTCCAACCTGGCGGCCAAGTGATGTTACTTTTACTTAGATGTGGGAGTAAATTTCTTACCAAATTACAGGGCCCATTTGAAGTAATCTGATGCACAGGAAAAGGGGAATTACGAAATCTCTCAACCAGGGTTCAGGAATGGTAAAAAAATGTACCATGTACATTCCACAGGGGAACACGTTTGGTGGCAACCAAATCCTTATGGGAAGTCAGTTAACCTCTGAACAGAGTGGACTTGTTAGATGTGTTTAATAAATTCAGGGGTGTTTTTTCTGATCTTCCAGGGCAGAAAATTTTAGTTTTGCATATGATAGAGACAGAACAGAGGGTGAAATTACTGTCCTGCCCCTACAGGTTGCCTGAAAGCCGTAAAGCTCGTGTAGAGAAGGAGGCACAAGAAAAGCTCAATCTGGGCATGATCGAGGAATCATGCAGTGAATCGTGTAGTCCAATAGTCATGGTCCCTAAACCAGATGGAAAGGTAAGGATATAGGTGGACCTTCAAAAGGTAAATGCGGTATCGAAGTTTGATGTGTTCCCAATTCCAAGAGTGGACGAATTGCTTTACTCCTTTGGTTCGGCGGAGTATATATCTGCACTTGACCTCACAAAAGCATACTAGCAAATACCTTAAGAGGAGGGCTCCAAATGCAAAACCGCATTTGCCACCACCTGGGTTTATACCAGTTTATTACTCCGTGTCATGCTTTATTTAACAAAAATAAAGCCAAAATGGAGAAGCCATGTGTGAAAAACTAAGTACACCCTTACTGCTTCCATAGGAATTAAGATGCTAAGTAGCAGACAGGTGCTGCTAATCAAATGCCCTTGATTAATTGATCATCAGCAAGTGTGACCACCTCTATAAAAGCCGAAGTTTTAGCAGTTTGCTGGTCTGGAGCATTCAGGTGTGTGTTAACACAATGCCAAGAAGGAAAGACACCAGCAATGATCTTAGAGCAAGTATGTGTTGTATCCTATCTTGTGTAATGGATCTCCCTACCGAACCTCAGATCAGTAAATGGTCAGTTTCCAATTAAATCCAGGAGCAGGGGTTTGTGGTGGGAACATTATAAAGAGCGAGGGACAGGCCAAGCCCCAAAGCTCCAAATGGCCAACCTGCTGTTGAACAAACTGACATTTGTCAAAATTTAGTTTATGTCCACGGTTTTTTTTTTTTTTTTTTAAAGCTTCTAGGACCTTTTTCAACATTGGAATATTATCTTCCCTGGTTGCAGTTGGAGAATGTCATCCACATATTGAATTACTTTATTTTGTTTTCCCTCATATTTAAATATGTCTGCCACAATTTTATGGAATATTGCAGAGCTGTCACAGTAACCTTGGGGCAAAACAGCCCAACAATATTGACAACCATCAAATGAAAATGCTGTGTGATACTGACTTTCTGGGTCAATTTGAATAGTACAGTAACAATTGGTGACATCTAAAACACTGACCCAAACCTTCTCTGGGGTTAATTTACCCCAATAATGATGGCTAAGATACAACCACTGCAGCTGTACAAAATGCGAATTCATTAAGCTTACTGTACGTCAAACGTTATGTACTGGCCAAATTGGAGAGGAACTAGCAGTTTGACATTCCCTTATTAAACCTTGTTCCTGCTGGTTACTAATCTGAATTAGATCTTTTTCTGAATAGGGTACTAAGGTTACAATCATATCTGCCGTGCCTGCATCTAAGCTATCTTTAGCCCAAACGTGTGTTGTTTATTCCCACCCAGTAATGGCACCTGGCATGTATTTGATTTGTATTCCCTTGATTCCCCTGTTAATAATGTTTTCCACAATCTGTAATTCGGCAGAAGGCGTAGTAACATTGTGTTTATCAGATCTACAGTAGATCCTAACATTTTAATGTCAAGACCACCACGAATTGGTGCAGCATCCGTCTGTACGTGTACCCTTGTGTCAAGTACCTTTTTACCCACCCTGCTTTTGTCTAAATTCTATAAATACTTTAGTGGGTGATCCTGTGACTCCTTCTATTTTCAAAAACAAATTATTTTTTTGGTACTGGTAGTCCTGGCATAGGTGCCCCTGTATCAACAAGTGTTTTAATTTTCTCCTCATCTAACCACACATTACATGTACAGTAGGTCTTCCCCATTGATCCAAATGTAGGGGTACAAAGAGAAAACACATTCATATTGAAACTTCTCAACAGATCACAGTTTGTCTGTTTCTACAGGTAACTCCCTCAAATCAGCACATGGAGTCAACTTAACATCTCTTAGATGGTCATGCAAAACATTCACGTTTGTTTCCTAATCAGTTTTTTCCTTTCATTACTTTTCCAAATGGTATCCATTTGCCATTCATACCTGCACCTCTTCCTCTCCCTTTTGCACAATTTCTATCTCTTTCCTTCAACCATTCACCGGTTATCAGTGTTATTGTAACTTCCTTCATCATTCCACACACTACCCTCTTGTTCACGTAACTTAGACACAGGGGTAAGCATTTGTATTTGATCACATTCTAGCTGTAAAAGTTGTATCCATTTGTCATACTCTTCCTTCATTCCCGTCACTAGCTCCATATACTAAGCCACAGTTGTGGAAAACAGTGACGGTATAAAATCTCTAGTAGCTTTTCTTCTATATTGTGTCTCGTGCTCTCTTTTATCAGCATCTTTTGCATTCTTATCTGATGCAGCAAGACAGTTAATAATCTTCCTAGCAATAGATGGGCAAAAAGTTTTAAAGGGTGCAGGGGGTGGGCAGAGTGCCTCTGGTGTTGGAGAAGGTGCCTCCGGGGGTAATGAGGACACCTCCAGATATCTTGCTCTCATCTGCTGCTGAGGGCATAGGATAGAATAAATACCCACAATGTCCCTTTCCTTCCTCTCCATTCTCTCCAAAATCTGGTTTAACCTGGCGTCCGCTGTGTCCGTGTATTGCTGCATTGAGACAGGCCCCACATCCATCTGACAGTTCCAACATACGTCTGACTGAACTGGATCCAGTGTGAGGTGTGCTCGAACTGGTAGGACTGGCTTGGGCGCTGCTATATCCATGGCAAGGTTGGCAGGGGGGATCGGGTTGGACTGTGCGGGATCCAGGGTGAGCTGAGCAGGGTCCAGAGCTGGGAGTGATGGGTATGTGGTTGCCAGGGGCAGCATCAGTTACCCCACCCCAAAAACTTTGAGTGGAAATGCATTTGGCCATCTTGTTCTTTTCTCTTGTCCTTAGGAGGTTTAGGTGTTGTTTGTTTTTCTTTCCCCACTTTAGCCTTTTTGTTTTGGGGGATCTCAGGTACAGCTTCCGCTTATAGCTGTCTCAGCATTTTGCCTGGGATGGCAACATCAAGCAGATTCTTTCATTCGAAGTGGAATCGATCCATTGCATAAGATAAAGTATCTGAATGCATAAGAGAACAGCAGTAATTTCAGATCAAGATCAGTGTGTGTGCCTATACAATTTCTGTGCCTTTATGTACAGTCCCGCTGATGTCACATGGGAACCATTTGGTGTAGGGCTGGGCTACATTAGTAAGGCTGGTTCTATAGTGCGGGCGCGTGCTACGCCGCGCGCGCGGCAGTTATAGATGGCTGAGGTTAGTCAGCCCTTCTATACAAGGGCCGCGTGCACGCACTGCAGGGACCGTGGAGCCGACAGACAGCGGGGAAGACCAGAAAATAAAGATTACCACCGATTAAATGTGTGTATGTGTGTTTGTATGGATATGTGTGTGTATGTGTCAATGAGTGCACAAATACATTTTTTTATCTATTCAACTTTTTTTTTTAAATCTTATTTAAGCCATTATTTCACTCGCACAATCTATACACACACATACACACACACACACACATATACACACACACACACACTACCTGTCGCTCCCGGGAGCACTGAGACTCTATACACACGAAAAGCATGCGGCACGTGCAAGTGCGTTCGCGTGTGCACGTGCGTTCGCAAATGCACGCGCGCACGGCCGCAAACAGTATAGAACGGCCCTAAGATGTCAAAAGTAGGCATATACCTGGACCTGTCGATTTACCTTTTAAATACAGCATAATGTATGTAGGCAACTCACAACTTAATACACATTCATTAGTGGTTCAGTCCTTCTAAACTTGCCGCTGTTCAAATTGGTGTTCGGGAAGGGAATTTGCAGTTTCAAGAGACTAAACAGACACCTCCCCTGCTCTCCCCCACCTAGCTACTATCAAGCGTTAATGACTCCCCCTGGCTGTCACATTCCTTTCTCCATACAGAGCTTTAGCACACACGATTTGAAGAACTCTGCTCTGCCTGCCTTCTGTTCCATTCCATTTCCTATTGAATGACACGCATAGCCATAGTGTTCCATACCCACGCATGCGCCAAGAGAGAAAGTGCACAAGCCCTGCATTTAGGATTTCAATAACTTGGTTTATAATGCGATGATACCTTTTAAAAAAAAAAAAGGGGGGGGTGAATCATTCAGGGCACATAGAGAAATCATATATAAATAACAATCAGGCATATACTGTACATTGTTTACACACATTTCTACTAGCAGCAGTTGGGAGAATTTTAGATGCCCTCTCTGAGTCTATCAAGGATAAATACATGTCCCCCTGAATACATCCAGCCTCATACACCTGGCGTTTAAATCTCAATTTGAGAATTTACCCCTACTCTAGATTGCACAATTATCGTATAACACCTTAGTCTCAATGTATTATCTGGACTGAATGTGGTTAAATTTCTGTGTATTTTTGTACTGAGAATCAGGTACTATTTTGTACCTTGAGACTGACTCATATGTGAACTGTTTCATTTTTTATTTTATTTTTCAATTTTTTTATTGTTTTTCAGGGTACACAATATACAATAAGCTTTGTTGCATAGATATTGGGGGAACATTGGTGTTTGCGTAGGGTATCATAGGTGTCAACTGTCTGGTTTCTTTATTCAGGTAGATGTGTATCTGAGTGCGCTTGTGGCTAGTTCTGCATATGTTCCCACCGTGTGGGTTCCAGTGGGGAAGCCGCCGCTTCCTTATGTACCTCTTTCAATATTAGGATAGAGGAGAGTAAAGAGGGGAAGAAAAAGAGAGGAGAGGGGACAGGGAGAGAGTGGGACAAAAAGTGGGGGTGGGGGAGAGTGTTGGGTGCTTCCTAGTTTTTAAGTACCTTGTTGCTTATTTTTTAAGTTTGTTACGTGCCAGGCCATATTTCCCATGTTTTATGGAACTTGTCCATTTTTTGGGCCAATTTTGCCGTGAGAAGTTCCATTGTCGTAATTTCCCTTAGCCTGCGAAGCACGGTCTGCTTAGCGGGGGCATTCACCATCTTTCATGCAGCTGCTACTGAGCAGCGTGCCGCCGCCAGTACGTGTCCCACCATCTTGCTTTCTGCGGTATCTTGGTCGTCAATTGGCTTGGCCAGCATCATGGTCAGCGGGTCCACCTCAATCTCTACCCCCAGGTATTCTCGGATCAATGTTTTGATCATGATCCAGAACACCTGAATCTTTGGACAATTCCACCAGATATGAGCCATGTCTCCCCTTTGTCCGCATACCCTCCAACACAAATCTGGGGTCCCGGGGAAGATCTGGCTCAGCCTATTTGGGGTTAGGTACCAATAAAATATGATTTTATATATGTTCTCTTTGATGGTAGTACAGATCGATGTTTTGGAAGCTGCCTCCCAGATATCCTCCCAGTCTTCCCTATCAATCTCTATATTTAGATCTTCTGCCCAATTGGACATATACTGTAACTATGTTGGGAACAGCCTGCTGATCGCGCCAGGCCCAGATATATCTCTGAAATCAATCCTTTAGAATAATACCCTTTCCTGCACAGTCTTTCAAAATTTGTTAATGGATGGAAAGCTATTTGTTTGGAGACTGTTTGTAGATAATGCCTGATTTGCAGGAAGCCAAATATTGGTAGGTTTACCGTTTGATATTTTTTTTCCAGCTCCTGGATCGGTAGGAGCTTATCGTTCCCGATAAAATCCTCTGCTACCATCATCTTTAACTGTTTAAATTTACTAAGTCTCTGTGGGAGCCAGCCGGGGGGGGAATTCTGGATTACTGAATATGGGTGTTAATAGTGAGTGGTGAGCCGTCAAGCCATACTTTTCTTTGTTTTTGGTCCATATTCTCCATGTACATTTCATTGCTCCCAGTTTTAATGTTTCCGAGAAGGTCTCTCTGCCCCGCACAGTCCATAGAGTGGCCGGGAGCGAGAGAGGTCTCGTATAGGTCGACTCTATCCCTTTCCAGCAGCTAGTCGCTGGGTCGTTGTTCCACATTATCACTTGTTTGAGTTGGGCCGCCAAATAGTATTTAATGATATCTGGGGCCGCCAGGCCTCCGCATTCCTTTGGTGCTAGCATTATATTTCTAGCTACTGTGTATGTGGGATATGATCCCGGTCTTCAGGGCTCAGCTGTTTGTGGTATACAGTTGATTAAACCTTTGATCACAGTTCATCTGGTCATTAGAGCATGTAATTAGCTGTATGAGGCTCAATATGGTATATAGGCAGACAGGTGTACAGGTTAAACTGGAGGAGTGACACAGAACTCTATATATACCATAAAGGCACTGTCTAAATCCCCAGTAAACCAAACTACATACCTATTAATGAACTGTTCTGTGATGGAGCCTCAGTAGAACAGCTGCTCTGACTTCAGATGTGTGCGTGCATCACGCCAATGACTTGAATAGGCGGTGGGTGGTCCCGTGGGGTCCGACGGCGGAGCACTGCGGCTGTAGACAATGGGGGCTGCACACCAGTTCCAGTTTAAAATTGAATTTATTTGGTGGTCATCGGAGTCTTTGATAAAGAGTCTTTGATAAAGGGACAACAGTCCTGAAACGCGTCAGAGTGTTTATCTGTACTCCCGATGACCACCAAATAAATTCAATTTTAAACTGGAACTGGTGTGCAGCTCCCATTGTCTACAGCCGCAGTGCTCTGCCGTCGGACCCCACGGGACCACCCACCGCATATTTCTAGCCACTCTTGGGGGCCTATGCAGAGAGCAGCGAATTTAAAAATTGGAGAGTTTCAGAAAAAGTAGCTTTAATGGAGAGTTTTATTCTCCATATGCAGAAATGGGCGAAATCCGCTATTTTTAGCATTACTGCATGTGGAGAATTGTAAAGGAGGAGATTCGCGCAGCTGAAAGGGAGATAAAAAAAAAATCGCGCATTTTTTTTTCCCCCTATAGCCGGCTTCTTGCCAACTTTAGTTGGCGGAGAAAATTGACGAAAATCGCGACAAAAACAGCCGCTAGATGGCGAGCGCGCCTTTCTGAATTTGGATATTTTTCAGACTGGCGAGATGTAGTTTCTCGCCAGCCGCGCGGCGAGATTTTTAAAACGGAAAAAAAAATGGCGCGTTTTCCTTTACTCGCCATTTTCGGCATTTTTCTGCGCGACTTTCGCCAAAAAATGGCGAGTTTTGAAATAGCGCTGCTCTCTGCATAGGCCCCCTGGTCTTTTATTTTGCCAAATAAATTGAAAAATTCTGTTTTGCATATTTTTTAATTCCGACATTGGGATATCGATTGGGAGAGTCTGGAAGTAATATAGAAGTCTCGGTAGGATATTCATTTTGACCGTGGCTATTCTTCCTAGCCAAGATATCTGGTATTCATTCCAGCTCTGTAGATCTTTTTTTAGCCTCTCAAATAGGGGCGGATAATTGTGTTGGTATAGTAATTTATACTCCCGTGTTATTTGAATTCCCAAGTATTTAATTTTTGTGGAGCTCCATTTATAATTAAAATTTGTTTGTAGCAGTTTGACCTCGGGACCAGGTAGAGATATATTTAATGCTTCCGACTTATCCATATTGATTTTATACCCTGAGATTTTGCTGAATGTATCTAGTTGTGAGTGTAGATTCGGGAGTGAAGTCAAGGGGTTGGCTAGAGTTAGTATAATGTTGTCAGCAAAAAGGGATATTTTATAATCCGTATCTACAATTGTAATACCACTTATATTTCTGTCCTCTCTAATTGTTGATGCCAAGGGTTCGATAGAGAGGGCAAACAGAAGCGGAGACAGGGGGCATCCCTGTCGAGTACCATTCTTAATGTTTATAGGGTTCGAGTCTCCTCCTGGGAGCTTCACTACGGCCATGGGATTTTTGTACAGGGCTCTGATCCCCTCCAGGTATGGGCCCGTAAATCCGAATTTAATTAATGTTTGGTCTAAAAAGTCCCATCTGATCCTGTCAAACGCCTTTTCTGCGTCTAGACTTAACAGGATGGCTTTCGTGGATGAGAGATGTACATGGTCGATTATGTTAATGATTTTCCTTGTGTTATCTGAGGCTTGTCTGCCGGAAATAAACCCGACTTGATCCATGTGGATTAGTCTTGGGAGGATGGGGGTTAACCTATTAGCTAAAATTTTGCTGAAAAGTTTCAGATCCGAATTAAGGAGGGCTATGGGGCGGTAATTACCACACTGTAGTGGGTCTCTCCCTTCCTTTGGTATTACTGCCAGATTGGCTTTAGACATGGATGCTGGAATTGCTGTTCCCTCCAGAAACTCATTAAACATATCCAGTAGATATGGCGCTAAAATCAATTTAAATTTTTTATAGTATTGATTGGAGAATCCATCTGGGCCAGGCGTTTTGCTAGGTTTTAGTTGGGAGATGGCTTCTAATAACTCTTCCTGTGAAATTTCTTTATTTAGTTCTGCTAGGTCACTTTCCGCAAGGTTTGGGAGTTTACATGATGCTAAATATTTAGTTATGGCTTGCTCATTTGAAGCTTTGTTTAGGGGGAAGTTTAAGTTGTATAATTTGGAATAGAAGTCTGAGAATGCTGCCGCTATCTGTTTTTCACAGTATGTTTTGGTACCTGTCTTTGTTTGTATGACTGTTATTTGAGATTTGGTTCTCAGACCTCTCAATTTGGATGCTAATAACCGGTCGGCCTTATTCCCTTTGTCATAATATTTTTGTTTGGTCCACCGCAACGCTCTCTCCACTTCGTCTATTTGTATCTGTTTAAAGTCAGATCTAGCTTTGTCCAGTACTTTGCGTAGTTGTTTCGAGGGGTTGGCTTTATGTTTATGTTCTAGGAGTTGGACTTTCTCCGCTAATTCATTGTACAGTTTCTGTTTTGTTTTTTTCTTATATGAGGCTATGGAAATGATATTCCCCCGAATCGCGGCCTTATGGGCCTCCCATAGCATCGCTGGTGACTCCACCGAGCCCTTATTCAGCTCAAAGTATTCTCTGAGCTTTTGCTTAATCTCTATTTCTACGTCTATTTGGTTTAACAGAGAATCATTCAGTTTCCAATTGTATTAGTTATATTTATAGAAGGGGAGGGAGAGTGTCAGTGAAACCGGGGCATGGTCCGACCATGATATAGATCCTATGTCTGACTGGGAGGTTGCCTGGAAGATATCTTTAGTGCCCAGAAAATAATCAATCCTTGAGTAGGTCTGGTGTGGGGGAGAAAAATAAGAGTAGTCCCGCTGGCCCTGATGCTGCGCCCGCCAAATATCTATCAGCGAGAACTCTTTCAGTATATTTCGGAATTGTTTGGCGTTCTTTGCCGTAGAGCGTGGGTGAGGGGTTCCCAGTAGGGGGATAGGGAGGGGGAGGTCGGGACTGGGGCAGTGGGGGATGGGAGGGAAAACAGGGGGGGGGAAGGGCTCGCCTGACCATAATCTCTTTGGCGCCCCTCTGAGTTTTTGTCACCTCTCAGATATTAACCTGTGTTTCTTTCGGTTTTCCTCAACCATAGCTGTCTAAGTCTTATAATTTTTTTACTACTTTAGTTATTTAAATCTATTAGTCTAGTGCTGGAAGCGACACTAGGTGGCGCTGTTCTGTCATTTACAGGTTATCCTATACTTGCTGGATATCTATCACTTTGAGTGGACTGGCCTAGCTTTTCAGGATGTAAAGGTAAACATATAAAAACATTTTAACTGCGTATCATTAACCTTTTGTGAGTATAACTTGTTTGAAAGGCTCACTTATAACTGTGATACGGTATATGGTAGGTGTAACATAACTTGGGGTATAACCTGAATCCTCACATGTCCCCCTTGCTGAGTGTCGTTTGGTGTTCCCAACACCGCCCCTGAGTCCGTCTTCGTCTCATCCGTCCGCCCCCCCACGGGCTCGCCCGGAGAGGGGGGGGGGCAGAGGGGCAACTCTCCTCACCCCCCCGGAATCTCCCCCCCCACCCCGCAAGTGTCCCCCCCCCCTTGTATTCGGCAATCAGTTCCAAGATTTCCTGGCAGCAGCCAGGTTCCCTCTCTGTGCATCTTGGTTTCCGCGTGGATTTCCTCTCGCCTAGTTGGGGGGGGACCTCTGTTTCTTTGCTGTGCGGGGAGACGGCAAACGTTTCAGCTCCAAGGGCATGGGTCCTCGTCAAGTTCGGGTAATTGTGGGCTCATCAGCGGGTGCAGACGGGTACATTTTATTCTCCATGTTTCCCGGGGGTTCGGGAGTGGGGGGGCAGCGGGGGACGGAAATTTGTAAACTCCGCTGGGTGAGTCCTTTTCCCCTTTTCACCTGTGCTATGCCTCTCACTCCTCTCCTGGTTGATTCCGCTGAGTGGCAATTCTCTGCGAGGCTCGTGGGCCCCTCTCTGTTGGCCTTTGGTACTGCTCGCCGTCTGCATCTTCAGGGGCAGAACCTCCATGCGTGTGTGGGATACCCAGACCCCTCAGGAATCGTGGTATCTCTTCCAGGTATGACAGGGAGTGGAACTTACTCCTTGAAAAAGCGCCATAGTGGGCGTGAAACGCGTGGGAGAGTGTTTGTGCTGTTCGTTATTTGATTTTATGTAGCCTAATAAAGTATAACATTTTTTAACTTCTCTGCTGGTGAGCACATACATTTTTTGGAATAGATGGGCCC